>NW_027182764.1:0-67268 GCF_040807025.1 Struthio camelus | reverse complement strand
GGTTCCCGCGGCTCCCCGTGCAGCTCGGACTGCAAGTCCTTTCCTGTGTTACCCACCCCCCCTAACCCACTTGCTTTGAGGGTCTCTCGGCCAGTAGCCGAGCCTCTCTTGCCCACCTCCTGAGCACTATGTTCCACACGCTTGGCTCCAGCATTGAGCCCTGGCGGACACCTGTGGTGCCTGGCCTCTCGCTGCTCCCTGTGCCCCCGAGCACAGCCCGCGGAGACCAGCGCTCGAGGCAGTGTTGCCTGCACCTCCCTGACCGCTTACCTAGCCTGTCCTTGCTCGGCTTGTCTAGGAGGAGGTGCAGGGCAGAGGCTGCTCGGAGTTTCCCAGACCCTCCGTCTTGCCCTTCTGGAAGGCTGGAGCCACTTTTGCCCTCCTCCCGTCCGCAGGCCCCTCGCCTCATCGCCACGACCTTTCCGAGATGATAGCGCGTGGCCTTACAATGACATGGGCCAGCGCCCGCCGCGCTCACGCGTGCAGCCCACCCGGGCCCATGCACGCGCCTGCGTCCACTTTGCTTCCACGCTCCCTTACCTGATCGTCCAGCCCGGGTCCGTCTTAGAGCAGCCTTCCCCTCTGCTCGCAGGCACCTGTGAGTGCTGAAGCCCGGTCTTCCTGGTGAAGCCTGAGCTGAAGAAAGCCTTCAGGACCTCTGCCTTGTCAGGCTCCTTTGTGCCCAGGGCCCCCGCCCCCTCTCGCAGCAGGCCCCCGGTTTCCCTCGCCTTCCTTTTGCTGCTGGTGGACGCTTAGGAGCCTTTCTTGTTGCCTTTCGTGGCCCTGGCCAGCTTCAACTCCAGGGGGCCTTTAGCTTGCCTAATGCCAGCCTCATGCGCACGCACGTGCTCACACGCTGTCTCCAGCTATGTGTCCTGAGGCACGCGACCACCTGCTTCCACCTCTTCTACACTTTGGACGTTTTTGGCACGAAAGACCGCTCCTCTGCTACAGAAGCGGTTCTCAAGGCAAAAGCTACAGGGGGAAAGTGAAGAGAAGAGCGAGAAAGGCCAGAGTGGTTGTGTTGGAGGTATGGGGAAAAAGGAGAGTAAGGTATTATTCAGTCTTTCACAGGTAGTTAACAAAACAAGGCCTTGAAGGAAGGAGCAAGACAACACTATAAGGCAACCAGATAAGGAAGTTCCCAAATAAACCTGAAGAGAACAAAAACAGCTGATAAACAGAGGAGAGAACTACTTGAACTCCGGGTGAACTATCCTAATTAGCATAATAAAAAACCCACCGGCAAGCAGGGAAGCCCCCTGCTGATCAAAGCCCCTTCCCCATAGAGCATGCCGAGTAGAAAAAGAGGACACTGTGACTTCCAATGAAGAGGAGACCTAACAGAACCAATAAGAATGAGGAGGACTTAATGGCCTTGTAAACTATACTGAGAACTGTTGCTTAAACTGTATAAAGTGTAAGCTGTGTAGTAATGAGGTGTGCTAGCTTGGTGGAGTTACCACCTAGCACCCATCTCTGCGCAGAAATGAATTAAACAAATATCTCGACTCTGTGTGGTTTAGGCTCATTGCACACCGGGCGAAAGAACCCTTCTTTGGGACAACAGGTGCACACTGTGCAGAACGTCAAGCTGCTGAGCCCTCGGATGAACATGGTCATTAGGTAAGGCCAGTTGTGCTCCAGGAGCCTCTCGCTGGCGCTGGCTAACAGCAGAGGGCTAGCGCAGAGCAGAAGAGCAAGGCATCGCGGGAGAGCGGTCTGTCCCAACACAGCCCTTCCCGTCAGCAAGGGCTCCGTGAGTTCCCGAGCGGGAAAACCGCACAGCGGCCAGGGCTGTTTTCCGTGGGCAAAACAGGCACCAGTGGTCTCAGGCGAAACACTGGTTGCCTTATTTCAAACAAGCCAGGGACGGTTTTGGCTTCCCCAGCGTGCTGCCAACTGGAACGCGGACAGTACCTGTGTGGGGGCTACAGCACCTTTGGCAGCGCATCAAGAGCAAGGCCCGAGCAACTTGCAGCCTTTGGCGAGGAAATGGCGCAGGCAGAAGGCTAGGCCTCTTCCAGGCATACAGGCCCTTTTACAAGAGCTGCAGCTGCTTTTGGCGCTCAGCGGCCAAGCCATCACAAACACACGGGAAAAAGTCAACACCGAGCACAGGCACTCAGAGGCATCGAGCTACCTTGCAGCAGGGCTTCTTCTCGAAGGCTGAGAGGAGGGTACTAGCACCACTACCTCGGAAAGACGTCAAAGCCCTAGCTGCCTGCAGCCTTGCCTTTGCCCGGCCTCAGCTGCCTGGACACTGCCTGGGCTTCAACAGCCTCACGAGAGCACTTTCGCCATCTGCTGCTTCTCGGCTCTTGCTCTTTGCTGCTGGCTTCCAAAGGCTCCTCTGCCGCTCATCACCCTGGCGGTTCCCTCACCACGCGCACGCTGCCATATGCCCAGCAAGCAGCTGCTGCTCCATGTGGGTGGCCAGCAGAAAGTCGCAAACGCACTCCCCGTGCTTGCAAGAGCGCGCCTTTCAGAACGCCAAGCTGACGTCCAGACAAACTCCCAAAGCACAGGGGGAGCAGTTCCATCGGGAGCTGTTTCTTGCCTTGCTATTTTGTTTTGCTCGGTAGCAGTGACCTCGTTAGGCACACCGCTCTCTCTTCGAGACTGCAACGGACAAACCCAAAGAGCCACTCAGCGAGCATCATCTCTTTAATAAGGTCTTTCCTTTTCTACAAAAGTGGACGAGACACATGTTGTTTCTCAGGGGCAAAGCGAATGCCCTCCCTCAGGTGCCGCCGGCGCGCTCGCCTCCGCCACCAAGACGCACGGCCCCAGGATGCCCTCGGGAGCTGCTCGCCGCCGCCGCCCTTGGCTGCTGGGCAAAGGAAAAGGAGGAGCGAGGCCGTCAGCGCTCCATGCCAGTCCCAGCCCTCCAAAGAAAGGCGCGCCCCCAAAGGCTGCAGCCTCAGGGGACCCCCTGCCCTGGGCAACCCCAGCCAGAGCCCCGAGGCGCCTGGCAGGACCACCCAGAAGGGCCCTGGGCACTCTCCGGCCCCGCCTGCACACCCAGCTCTCCCCCAGCTGGCCTGGCATGCAGACGCTTACCTCTGATGCAGCCGGGGGCGGGGGGCCCGCATGCAAACACTGGTGCCATCACCTGTGCACCGCCAAGCCGCTCAGCGCCAGGACGCCCTCGGGAGCTGACCGCCGCCACCACCACGCTCGTCCGGCATGCAAAGCAAAGCAGCAACGAGACCAGCAGTGGCCGCAGATGGGCCCCAGCCGCCCCAGAAACAAGCAGCCGACCCCCCCTCCCCTCCGTGACACACATTCCCCAGCCCTAGGGGACTCCCTTCCTGCTGCCCTGGGCAACTCCACTGAGGATCCCCCCCGAGGCACCAGCTGGGACCACCCAAAAGGGCCCTGCCACCTCTCCCAAACCTCCCAAGCACCTCCTGCCCACCGGAGCCCAGCACGCAGCCGCTTAGCTGCTCTGCTGCGAAGGGACCCCCTCCACCCCCCACCACCTCCTCCCGGGGCCACACACACCAACGCCAGCGTGCTTGCCTGCACACTGCAGCGCACGGGCCCGGGACATCCTCGGCAGCTGCTCACCGCCACGCTCGGCCGCCGTGCAAAGCAAAGGAGGAGTGAGGCCATCAGCGGCTGCCACCAGGCCACAGCCCCAAGAGACAAGCCCCCTGGGCCCCGACGGCACTCTCATCCCACCCTTGTGGAGGACTCCAGCGAGACCCCTGAGGGGCCAGGCAGCACAAGCCAAAAGGCTCCTCGGGGCTCTCCAACCCCTCCCAAACAGCCCCAACCCTCCGGGGCCCGGCCCGTGGCTGCGTACCTCCGCCACGGCACGCGGCCCCTCCGCACGCCAACACCGGCGCGCTCGCCTGCACTGCACTGCAGGGGCCTGGGACGTCCTCGGGAGCTGCTCTCCGCCACCCTCGGCCCCTGCGCAAAGCAAACGACGAGCAAAGCCAGCAGCAGCAGCTGCCAGGCCCCAGGCCCCAAACAACTCCCCACAGCTCCCTCGGCCCCAAGGCCCGCACACAGCTCGGGGCCCCCCACGCTGCACCACGGCAATGACAGTGCTGAGCCCCACGCTAGCTCCCCGGCTGCCCACGAGGACACCAACCTTGCGGCCAGGGGAGCCGCCCTCCACGGCCACCAGAACACACAACTCGCTGCCACCCCGGGCAACGGTGACAATGCCCTCAGCAACAGGCACTACCTCCCCGGCAAGACCAACAAGCGCCCCAGTCCCCCCACCAAACTCTCCCACCGTGGCACCCGCACGCCAAGAAGCCTGGCACGAGGGCCCCAGGCAGCCAAAAGCCCGTGCTCAGAAACCCTCCCGCTGCTCCGGCCTCATCCGCAACCTCCCGATCCCTCTGCAGCACTCGACACTTGCTCTCGCAAAGGCTGCCTCACACAAGGACACCCTGCCAAGAAGACGACAGGCGCTCGGCCGCCACGCAAAGCAAAGGCGGCAAGAAGCCGCTGCCTGGACAAACCACCCCCGCCAGCCCCGCCACACCCAACGCCAACGCTCTGGCCCCAGGAGCCCCCTGCCCACTGGCCCTTTTCTCTCTCTTCCCACCACCAAACACAGTGGCAAAGTGCAGGCTCACCTTTGCCAGCAGAAGCAGGCTATACGGCGACTCTTTCCCAGCACACTTCTCCCCAAGGGCAGCAGCTCCCCCATTCACCTGACCCACCACCACCCCCTCCACGCTGCAGGCACACAGCCCACGCTCCGTCTGCCCACACCAAAAAGGGCGACATGATGGGCACGCTGCTCAGGCCGCAGGCACCCCTTCCCCCAGCCAGCAATGGCCGCCCAATTCGGATGCACCACACCGAGGGGACGTTGCAGGGAAAAAAGACCAAGGCCCCCGGCTCAGCTTTCCCAAATGACACCAGGTCGGGGGCTGGAGCTGGGGGGTCAAGACCAACTCCAGCAAACCTGTCCCAAAAGCAGCCCAAGGCTCGCTCTCTGCACCCACAAGTGCCCAACACCAACCTCCCCACACACCAGCGCAGCTCTTCTGAGATTGCAGTGGGCACGCAGGACACGAGTGGCACTAACGACAAGTCAACTCTCTGCTTTGGCGAGAGTCGCACAGCATGCAACAGCTTCTCCAACAGCTCACCCACCACCAAGCGCTTGCCGAGAAGCCCTCTTCGGCCCCTGCCCCCCCACCCCCCCGTAGCATTGGCGTGCCAAGTGCAGCCTCCAGAGACCTGCCCGTCCACGCTTCTGCTCGCTCCTCCCAAACCCACACCGTGCCCACTCAGACCCTGACACCAAAGCATCAGCCCCCCCTCCTCCTCGCAACGGTCACGCACTCGCCTGAAGTTGCAGAAAAGCGGTCTTGGGCCCCTCCAATGCCCTCCCTTAGCCAGTGCGAGGCAGAGGCCCAGCTCAGCACCAGAGAAGAGCTTGCCAAGCTCCACCCGCCGCCACCTTCTCTTCTCCAGGCTGAACGCTCCCAGCTTGCTCAGCCTCTCCTCCGAGGAGAGAGGCTGCCGCCCCTTCCTCGCCTTGGTGACCCTTTGCTGGACTCGCTGCAGTCGGTCCATGTCTCTCGTGTCCTGGGCAGCCCACAGCTGGAGCCAGTACTCCGCGGGTGGCCTGCCCAGGGCTGAGGAGAGGGCAAGGAGCCTCCCCCACACCCACCCTTCCCCCGCTACCTGCTGGCAATGCTCTTCTCATGCTTCCCAGGATACCTTCTTGGCCACAAGGGCACATTGCTGCCTCCTGCTCAGCTCGTGCACCACCACCACCCCCAGGGCCTTCTCCGCCGAGCCGCTCTCCAGCTGCCTGGCCCCTAGCACGGACCGGTGCCCGCGTTCTTCGTCTCCCCCGCCCCGGGGCGCACCCTTTGCCTTTGTGGCACGCCAGGCGCTTGCTCTCTGCCCCTTTTGCCAGCCTCTGCAGGGCCCTGGGAAAAGCAGCACAGCAACTTGGGCCATCAGCCACTCCTCCCAGGCTTGCATCACCTGTGTGACCTTGCTGCAGGTGCATTCAGTTGCATCTGCCAGGCTGCTAAGGAAGACCTCTGGAGTGAGAACACCTGTGCAAGCTCTGGCACACCTGTCAGTGCCTGGCAGAGTAGCTGCTAGCAGGCCCAGTGTGTGCAACTACACCCTGACCAAGTGCCCACCAGGGCCAGGCGGGCCTAGTCGCCCTTTTGGCAACAATGTCTAGCTGCTTCCCGGACAGCAGGTTCTCAGGCTTAGCACAGCTGAGCTAAGGGGAGAGTTGGCATAGCTTTAAGGGGCCCGTAGGCTGCAACGAGTCCAGTCCCGCCTGGGCGGCCGGCCCGTGCCTCCAGCAGCCTCCCATCAGCGAGCCCCGCCACGCGGTTCCCGCGGCTCCCCGTGCAGCTCGGACTGCAAGTCCTTTCCTGTGTTACCCACCCCCCCCAACCCACTTGCTTTGAGGGTCTCTCGGCCAGTAGCCGAGCCTCTCTTGCCCACCTCCTGAGCACTATGTTCCACACGCTTGGCTCCAGCATTGAGCCCTGGCGGACACCTGTGGTGCCTGGCCTCTCGCTGCTCCCTGTGCCCCCGAGCACAGCCCGCGGAGACCAGCGCTCGAGGCAGTGTTGCCTGCACCTCCCTGACCGCTTACCTAGCCTGTCCTTGCTCGGCTTGTCTAGGAGGAGGTGCAGGGCAGAGGCTGCTCGGAGTTTCCCAGACCCTCCGTCTTGCCCTTCTGGAAGGCTGGAGCCACTTTTGCCCTCCTCCCGTCCGCAGGCCCCTCGCCTCATCGCCACGACCTTTCCGAGATGATAGCGCGTGGCCTTACAATGACATGGGCCAGCGCCCGCCGCGCTCACGCGTGCAGCCCACCCGGGCCCATGCACGCGCCTGCGTCCACTTTGCTTCCACGCTCCCTTACCTGATCGTCCAGCCCGGGTCCGTCTTAGAGCAGCCTTCCCCTCTGCTCGCAGGCACCTGTGAGTGCTGAAGCCCGGTCTTCCTGGTGAAGCCTGAGCTGAAGAAAGCCTTCAGGACCTCTGCCTTGTCAGGCTCCTTTGTGCCCAGGGCCCCCGCCCCCTCTCGCAGCAGGCCCCCGGTTTCCCTCGCCTTCCTTTTGCTGCTGGTGGACGCTTAGGAGCCTTTCTTGTTGCCTTTCGTGGCCCTGGCCAGCTTCAACTCCAGGGGGCCTTTAGCTTGCCTAATGCCAGCCTCATGCGCACGCACGTGCTCACACGCTGTCTCCAGCTATGTGTCCTGAGGCACGCGACCACCTGCTTCCACCTCTTCTACACTTTGGACGTTTTTGGCACGAAAGACCGCTCCTCTGCTACAGAAGCGGTTCTCAAGGCAAAAGCTACAGGGGGAAAGTGAAGAGAAGAGCGAGAAAGGCCAGAGTGGTTGTGTTGGAGGTATGGGGAAAAAGGAGAGTAAGGTATTATTCAGTCTTTCACAGGTAGTTAACAAAACAAGGCCTTGAAGGAAGGAGCAAGACAACACTATAAGGCAACCAGATAAGGAAGTTCCCAAATAAACCTGAAGAGAACAAAAACAGCTGATAAACAGAGGAGAGAACTACTTGAACTCCGGGTGAACTATCCTAATTAGCATAATAAAAAACCCACCGGCAAGCAGGGAAGCCCCCTGCTGATCAAAGCCCCTTCCCCATAGAGCATGCCGAGTAGAAAAAGAGGACACTGTGACTTCCAATGAAGAGGAGACCTAACAGAACCAATAAGAATGAGGAGGACTTAATGGCCTTGTAAACTATACTGAGAACTGTTGCTTAAACTGTATAAAGTGTAAGCTGTGTAGTAATGAGGTGTGCTAGCTTGGTGGAGTTACCACCTAGCACCCATCTCTGCGCAGAAATGAATTAAACAAATATCTCGACTCTGTGTGGTTTAGGCTCATTGCACACCGGGCGAAAGAACCCTTCTTTGGGACAACAGGTGCACACTGTGCAGAACGTCAAGCTGCTGAGCCCTCGGATGAACATGGTCATTAGGTAAGGCCAGTTGTGCTCCAGGAGCCTCTCGCTGGCGCTGGCTAACAGCAGAGGGCTAGCGCAGAGCAGAAGAGCAAGGCATCGCGGGAGAGCGGTCTGTCCCAACACAGCCCTTCCCGTCAGCAAGGGCTCCGTGAGTTCCCGAGCGGGAAAACCGCACAGCGGCCAGGGCTGTTTTCCGTGGGCAAAACAGGCACCAGTGGTCTCAGGCGAAACACTGGTTGCCTTATTTCAAACAAGCCAGGGACGGTTTTGGCTTCCCCAGCGTGCTGCCAACTGGAACGCGGACAGTACCTGTGTGGGGGCTACAGCACCTTTGGCAGCGCATCAAGAGCAAGGCCCGAGCAACTTGCAGCCTTTGGCGAGGAAATGGCGCAGGCAGAAGGCTAGGCCTCTTCCAGGCATACAGGCCCTTTTACAAGAGCTGCAGCTGCTTTTGGCGCTCAGCGGCCAAGCCATCACAAACACACGGGAAAAAGTCAACACCGAGCACAGGCACTCAGAGGCATCGAGCTACCTTGCAGCAGGGCTTCTTCTCGAAGGCTGAGAGGAGGGTACTAGCACCACTACCTCGGAAAGACGTCAAAGCCCTAGCTGCCTGCAGCCTTGCCTTTGCCCGGCCTCAGCTGCCTGGACACTGCCTGGGCTTCAACAGCCTCACGAGAGCACTTTCGCCATCTGCTGCTTCTCGGCTCTTGCTCTTTGCTGCTGGCTTCCAAAGGCTCCTCTGCCGCTCATCACCCTGGCGGTTCCCTCACCACGCGCACGCTGCCATATGCCCAGCAAGCAGCTGCTGCTCCATGTGGGTGGCCAGCAGAAAGTCGCAAACGCACTCCCCGTGCTTGCAAGAGCGCGCCTTTCAGAACGCCAAGCTGACGTCCAGACAAACTCCCAAAGCACAGGGGGAGCAGTTCCATCGGGAGCTGTTTCTTGCCTTGCTATTTTGTTTTGCTCGGTAGCAGTGACCTCGTTAGGCACACCGCTCTCTCTTCGAGACTGCAACGGACAAACCCAAAGAGCCACTCAGCGAGCATCATCTCTTTAATAAGGTCTTTCCTTTTCTACAAAAGTGGACGAGACACATGTTGTTTCTCAGGGGCAAAGCGAATGCCCTCCCTCAGGTGCCGCCGGCGCGCTCGCCTCCGCCACCAAGACGCACGGCCCCAGGATGCCCTCGGGAGCTGCTCGCCGCCGCCGCCCTTGGCTGCTGGGCAAAGGAAAAGGAGGAGCGAGGCCGTCAGCGCTCCATGCCAGTCCCAGCCCTCCAAAGAAAGGCGCGCCCCCAAAGGCTGCAGCCTCAGGGGACCCCCTGCCCTGGGCAACCCCAGCCAGAGCCCCGAGGCGCCTGGCAGGACCACCCAGAAGGGCCCTGGGCACTCTCCGGCCCCGCCTGCACACCCAGCTCTCCCCCAGCTGGCCTGGCATGCAGACGCTTACCTCTGATGCAGCCGGGGGCGGGGGGCCCGCATGCAAACACTGGTGCCATCACCTGTGCACCGCCAAGCCGCTCAGCGCCAGGACGCCCTCGGGAGCTGACCGCCGCCACCACCACGCTCGTCCGGCATGCAAAGCAAAGCAGCAACGAGACCAGCAGTGGCCGCAGATGGGCCCCAGCCGCCCCAGAAACAAGCAGCCGACCCCCCCTCCCCTCCGTGACACACATTCCCCAGCCCTAGGGGACTCCCTTCCTGCTGCCCTGGGCAACTCCACTGAGGATCCCCCCCGAGGCACCAGCTGGGACCACCCAAAAGGGCCCTGCCACCTCTCCCAAACCTCCCAAGCACCTCCTGCCCACCGGAGCCCAGCACGCAGCCACTTAGCTGCTCTGCTGCGAAGGGACCCCCTCCACCCCCCACCACCTCCTCCCGGGGCCACACACACCAACGCCAGCGTGCTTGCCTGCACACTGCAGCGCACGGGCCCGGGACATCCTCGGCAGCTGCTCACCGCCACGCTCGGCCGCCGTGCAAAGCAAAGGAGGAGTGAGGCCATCAGCGGCTGCCACCAGGCCACAGCCCCAAGAGACAAGCCCCCTGGGCCCCGACGGCACTCTCATCCCACCCTTGTGGAGGACTCCAGCGAGACCCCTGAGGGGCCAGGCAGCACAAGCCAAAAGGCTCCTCGGGGCTCTCCAACCCCTCCCAAACAGCCCCAACCCTCCGGGGCCCGGCCCGTGGCTGCGTACCTCCGCCATGGCACGCGGCCCCTCCGCACGCCAACACCGGCGCGCTCGCCTGCACTGCACTGCAGGGGCCTGGGACGTCCTCGGGAGCTGCTCTCCGCCACCCTCGGCCCCTGCGCAAAGCAAACGACGAGCAAAGCCAGCAGCAGCAGCTGCCAGGCCCCAGGCCCCAAACAACTCCCCACAGCTCCCTCGGCCCCAAGGCCCGCACACAGCTCGGGGCCCCCCACGCTGCACCACGGCAATGACAGTGCTGAGCCCCACGCTAGCTCCCCGGCTGCCCACGAGGACACCAACCTTGCGGCCAGGGGAGCCGCCCTCCACGGCCACCAGAACACACAACTCGCTGCCACCCCGGGCAACGGTGACAATGCCCTCAGCAACAGGCACTACCTCCCCGGCAAGACCAACAAGCGCCCCAGTCCCCCCACCAAACTCTCCCACCGTGGCACCCGCACGCCAAGAAGCCTGGCACGAGGGCCCCAGGCAGCCAAAAGCCCATGCTCAGAAACCCTCCCGCTGCTCCGGCCTCATCCGCAACCTCCCGATCCCTCTGCAGCACTCGACACTTGCTCTCGCAAAGGCTGCCTCACACAAGGACACCCTGCCAAGAAGACGACAGGCGCTCGGCCGCCACGCAAAGCAAAGGCGGCAAGAAGCCGCTGCCTGGACAAACCACCCCCGCCAGCCCCGCCACACCCAACGCCAACGCTCTGGCCCCAGGAGCCCCCTGCCCACTGGCCCTTTTCTCTCTCTTCCCACCACCAAACACAGTGGCAAAGTGCAGGCTCACCTTTGCCAGCAGAAGCAGGCTATACGGCGACTCTTTCCCAGCACACTTCTCCCCAAGGGCAGCAGCTCCCCCATTCACCTGACCCACCACCACCCCCTCCACGCTGCAGGCACACAGCCCACGCTCCGTCTGCCCACACCAAAAAGGGCGACATGATGGGCACGCTGCTCAGGCCGCAGGCACCCCTTCCCCCAGCCAGCAATGGCCGCCCAATTCGGATGCACCACACCGAGGGGACGTTGCAGGGAAAAAAGACCAAGGCCCCCGGCTCAGCTTTCCCAAATGACACCAGGTCGGGGGCTGGAGCTGGGGGGTCAAGACCAACTCCAGCAAACCTGTCCCAAAAGCAGCCCAAGGCTCGCTCTCTGCACCCACAAGTGCCCAACACCAACCTCCCCACACACCAGCGCAGCTCTTCTGAGATTGCAGTGGGCACGCAGGACACGAGTGGCACTAACGACAAGTCAACTCTCTGCTTTGGCGAGAGTCGCACAGCATGCAACAGCTTCTCCAACAGCTCACCCACCACCAAGCGCTTGCCGAGAAGCCCTCTTCGGCCCCTGCCCCCCCACCCCCCCGTAGCATTGGCGTGCCAAGTGCAGCCTCCAGAGACCTGCCCGTCCACGCTTCTGCTCGCTCCTCCCAAACCCACACCGTGCCCACTCAGACCCTGACACCAAAGCATCAGCCCCCCCTCCTCCTCGCAACGGTCACGCACTCGCCTGAAGTTGCAGAAAAGCGGTCTTGGGCCCCTCCAATGCCCTCCCTTAGCCAGTGCGAGGCAGAGGCCCAGCTCAGCACCAGAGAAGAGCTTGCCAAGCTCCACCCGCCGCCACCTTCTCTTCTCCAGGCTGAACGCTCCCAGCTTGCTCAGCCTCTCCTCCGAGGAGAGAGGCTGCCGCCCCTTCCTCGCCTTGGTGACCCTTTGCTGGACTCGCTGCAGTCGGTCCATGTCTCTCGTGTCCTGGGCAGCCCACAGCTGGAGCCAGTACTCCGCGGGTGGCCTGCCCAGGGCTGAGGAGAGGGCAAGGAGCCTCCCCCACACCCACCCTTCCCCCGCTACCTGCTGGCAATGCTCTTCTCATGCTTCCCAGGATACCTTCTTGGCCACAAGGGCACATTGCTGCCTCCTGCTCAGCTCGTGCACCACCACCACCCCCAGGGCCTTCTCCGCCGAGCCGCTCTCCAGCTGCCTGGCCCCTAGCACGGACCGGTGCCCGCGTTCTTCGTCTCCCCCGCCCCGGGGCGCACCCTTTGCCTTTGTGGCACGCCAGGCGCTTGCTCTCTGCCCCTTTTGCCAGCCTCTGCAGGGCCCTGGGAAAAGCAGCACAGCAACTTGGGCCATCAGCCACTCCTCCCAGGCTTGCATCACCTGTGTGACCTTGCTGCAGGTGCATTCAGTTGCATCTGCCAGGCTGCTAAGGAAGACCTCTGGAGTGAGAACACCTGTGCAAGCTCTGGCACACCTGTCAGTGCCTGGCAGAGTAGCTGCTAGCAGGCCCAGTGTGTGCAACTACACCCTGACCAAGTGCCCACCAGGGCCAGGCGGGCCTAGTCGCCCTTTTGGCAACAATGTCTAGCTGCTTCCCGGACAGCAGGTTCTCAGGCTTAGCACAGCTGAGCTAAGGGAAGAGTTGGCATAGCTTTAAGGGGCCCGTAGGCTGCAACGAGTCCAGTCCCGCCTGGGCGGCCGGCCCGTGCCTCCAGCAGCCTCCCATCAGCGAGCCCCGCCACGCGGTTCCCGCGGCTCCCCGTGCAGCTCGGACTGCAAGTCCTTTCCTGTGTTACCCACCCCCCCTAACCCACTTGCTTTGAGGGTCTCTCGGCCAGTAGCCGAGCCTCTCTTGCCCACCTCCTGAGCACTATGTTCCACACGCTTGGCTCCAGCATTGAGCCCTGGCGGACACCTGTGGTGCCTGGCCTCTCGCTGCTCCCTGTGCCCCCGAGCACAGCCCGCGGAGACCAGCGCTCGAGGCAGTGTTGCCTGCACCTCCCTGACCGCTTACCTAGCCTGTCCTTGCTCGGCTTGTCTAGGAGGAGGTGCAGGGCAGAGGCTGCTCGGAGTTTCCCAGACCCTCCGTCTTGCCCTTCTGGAAGGCTGGAGCCACTTTTGCCCTCCTCCCGTCCGCAGGCCCCTCGCCTCATCGCCACGACCTTTCCGAGATGATAGCGCGTGGCCTTACAATGACATGGGCCAGCGCCCGCCGCGCTCACGCGTGCAGCCCACCCGGGCCCATGCACGCGCCTGCGTCCACTTTGCTTCCACGCTCCCTTACCTGATCGTCCAGCCCGGGTCCGTCTTAGAGCAGCCTTCCCCTCTGCTCGCAGGCACCTGTGAGTGCTGAAGCCCGGTCTTCCTGGTGAAGCCTGAGCTGAAGAAAGCCTTCAGGACCTCTGCCTTGTCAGGCTCCTTTGTGCCCAGGGCCCCCGCCCCCTCTCGCAGCAGGCCCCCGGTTTCCCTCGCCTTCCTTTTGCTGCTGGTGGACGCTTAGGAGCCTTTCTTGTTGCCTTTCGTGGCCCTGGCCAGCTTCAACTCCAGGGGGCCTTTAGCTTGCCTAATGCCAGCCTCATGCGCACGCACGTGCTCACACGCTGTCTCCAGCTATGTGTCCTGAGGCACGCGACCACCTGCTTCCACCTCTTCTACACTTTGGACGTTTTTGGCACGAAAGACCGCTCCTCTGCTACAGAAGCGGTTCTCAAGGCAAAAGCTACAGGGGGAAAGTGAAGAGAAGAGCGAGAAAGGCCAGAGTGGTTGTGTTGGAGGTATGGGGAAAAAGGAGAGTAAGGTATTATTCAGTCTTTCACAGGTAGTTAACAAAACAAGGCCTTGAAGGAAGGAGCAAGACAACACTATAAGGCAACCAGATAAGGAAGTTCCCAAATAAACCTGAAGAGAACAAAAACAGCTGATAAACAGAGGAGAGAACTACTTGAACTCCGGGTGAACTATCCTAATTAGCATAATAAAAAACCCACCGGCAAGCAGGGAAGCCCCCTGCTGATCAAAGCCCCTTCCCCATAGAGCATGCCGAGTAGAAAAAGAGGACACTGTGACTTCCAATGAAGAGGAGACCTAACAGAACCAATAAGAATGAGGAGGACTTAATGGCCTTGTAAACTATACTGAGAACTGTTGCTTAAACTGTATAAAGTGTAAGCTGTGTAGTAATGAGGTGTGCTAGCTTGGTGGAGTTACCACCTAGCACCCATCTCTGCGCAGAAATGAATTAAACAAATATCTCGACTCTGTGTGGTTTAGGCTCATTGCACACCGGGCGAAAGAACCCTTCTTTGGGACAACAGGTGCACACTGTGCAGAACGTCAAGCTGCTGAGCCCTCGGATGAACATGGTCATTAGGTAAGGCCAGTTGTGCTCCAGGAGCCTCTCGCTGGCGCTGGCTAACAGCAGAGGGCTAGCGCAGAGCAGAAGAGCAAGGCATCGCGGGAGAGCGGTCTGTCCCAACACAGCCCTTCCCGTCAGCAAGGGCTCCGTGAGTTCCCGAGCGGGAAAACCGCACAGCGGCCAGGGCTATTTTCCGTGGGCAAAACAGGCACCAGTGGTCTCAGGCGAAACACTGGTTGCCTTATTTCAAACAAGCCAGGGACGGTTTTGGCTTCCCCAGCGTGCTGCCAACTGGAACGCGGACAGTACCTGTGTGGGGGCTACAGCACCTTTGGCAGCGCATCAAGAGCAAGGCCCGAGCAACTTGCAGCCTTTGGCGAGGAAATGGCGCAGGCAGAAGGCTAGGCCTCTTCCAGGCATACAGGCCCTTTTACAAGAGCTGCAGCTGCTTTTGGCGCTCAGCGGCCAAGCCATCACAAACACACGGGAAAAAGTCAACACCGAGCACAGGCACTCAGAGGCATCGAGCTACCTTGCAGCAGGGCTTCTTCTCGAAGGCTGAGAGGAGGGTACTAGCACCACTACCTCGGAAAGACGTCAAAGCCCTAGCTGCCTGCAGCCTTGCCTTTGCCCGGCCTCAGCTGCCTGGACACTGCCTGGGCTTCAACAGCCTCACGAGAGCACTTTCGCCATCTGCTGCTTCTCGGCTCTTGCTCTTTGCTGCTGGCTTCCAAAGGCTCCTCTGCCGCTCATCACCCTGGCGGTTCCCTCACCACGCGCACGCTGCCATATGCCCAGCAAGCAGCTGCTGCTCCATGTGGGTGGCCAGCAGAAAGTCGCAAACGCACTCCCCGTGCTTGCAAGAGCGCGCCTTTCAGAACGCCAAGCTGACGTCCAGACAAACTCCCAAAGCACAGGGGGAGCAGTTCCATCGGGAGCTGTTTCTTGCCTTGCTATTTTGTTTTGCTCGGTAGCAGTGACCTCGTTAGGCACACCGCTCTCTCTTCGAGACTGCAACGGACAAACCCAAAGAGCCACTCAGCGAGCATCATCTCTTTAATAAGGTCTTTCCTTTTCTACAAAAGTGGACGAGACACATGTTGTTTCTCAGGGGCAAAGCGAATGCCCTCCCTCAGGTGCCGCCGGCGCGCTCGCCTCCGCCACCAAGACGCACGGCCCCAGGATGCCCTCGGGAGCTGCTCGCCGCCGCCGCCCTTGGCTGCTGGGCAAAGGAAAAGGAGGAGCGAGGCCGTCAGCGCTCCATGCCAGTCCCAGCCCTCCAAAGAAAGGCGCGCCCCCAAAGGCTGCAGCCTCAGGGGACCCCCTGCCCTGGGCAACCCCAGCCAGAGCCCCGAGGCGCCTGGCAGGACCACCCAGAAGGGCCCTGGGCACTCTCCGGCCCCGCCTGCACACCCAGCTCTCCCCCAGCTGGCCTGGCATGCAGACGCTTACCTCTGATGCAGCCGGGGGCGGGGGGCCCGCATGCAAACACTGGTGCCATCACCTGTGCACCGCCAAGCCGCTCAGCGCCAGGACGCCCTCGGGAGCTGACCGCCGCCACCACCACGCTCGTCCGGCATGCAAAGCAAAGCAGCAACGAGACCAGCAGTGGCCGCAGATGGGCCCCAGCCGCCCCAGAAACAAGCAGCCGACCCCCCCTCCCCTCCGTGACACACATTCCCCAGCCCTAGGGGACTCCCTTCCTGCTGCCCTGGGCAACTCCACTGAGGATCCCCCCCGAGGCACCAGCTGGGACCACCCAAAAGGGCCCTGCCACCTCTCCCAAACCTCCCAAGCACCTCCTGCCCACCGGAGCCCAGCACGCAGCCACTTAGCTGCTCTGCTGCGAAGGGACCCCCTCCACCCCCCACCACCTCCTCCCGGGGCCACACACACCAACGCCAGCGTGCTTGCCTGCACACTGCAGCGCACGGGCCCGGGACATCCTCGGCAGCTGCTCACCGCCACGCTCGGCCGCCGTGCAAAGCAAAGGAGGAGTGAGGCCATCAGCGGCTGCCACCAGGCCACAGCCCCAAGAGACAAGCCCCCTGGGCCCCGACGGCACTCTCATCCCACCCTTGTGGAGGACTCCAGCGAGACCCCTGAGGGGCCAGGCAGCACAAGCCAAAAGGCTCCTCGGGGCTCTCCAACCCCTCCCAAACAGCCCCAACCCTCCGGGGCCCGGCCCGTGGCTGCGTACCTCCGCCATGGCACGCGGCCCCTCCGCACGCCAACACCGGCGCGCTCGCCTGCACTGCACTGCAGGGGCCTGGGACGTCCTCGGGAGCTGCTCTCCGCCACCCTCGGCCCCTGCGCAAAGCAAACGACGAGCAAAGCCAGCAGCAGCAGCTGCCAGGCCCCAGGCCCCAAACAACTCCCCACAGCTCCCTCGGCCCCAAGGCCCGCACACAGCTCGGGGCCCCCCACGCTGCACCACGGCAATGACAGTGCTGAGCCCCACGCTAGCTCCCCGGCTGCCCACGAGGACACCAACCTTGCGGCCAGGGGAGCCGCCCTCCACGGCCACCAGAACACACAACTCGCTGCCACCCCGGGCAACGGTGACAATGCCCTCAGCAACAGGCACTACCTCCCCGGCAAGACCAACAAGCGCCCCAGTCCCCCCACCAAACTCTCCCACCGTGGCACCCGCACGCCAAGAAGCCTGGCACGAGGGCCCCAGGCAGCCAAAAGCCCATGCTCAGAAACCCTCCCGCTGCTCCGGCCTCATCCGCAACCTCCCGATCCCTCTGCAGCACTCGACACTTGCTCTCGCAAAGGCTGCCTCACACAAGGACACCCTGCCAAGAAGACGACAGGCGCTCGGCCGCCACGCAAAGCAAAGGCGGCAAGAAGCCGCTGCCTGGACAAACCACCCCCGCCAGCCCCGCCACACCCAACGCCAACGCTCTGGCCCCAGGAGCCCCCTGCCCACTGGCCCTTTTCTCTCTCTTCCCACCACCAAACACAGTGGCAAAGTGCAGGCTCACCTTTGCCAGCAGAAGCAGGCTATACGGCGACTCTTTCCCAGCACACTTCTCCCCAAGGGCAGCAGCTCCCCCATTCACCTGACCCACCACCACCCCCTCCACGCTGCAGGCACACAGCCCACGCTCCGTCTGCCCACACCAAAAAGGGCGACATGATGGGCACGCTGCTCAGGCCGCAGGCACCCCTTCCCCCAGCCAGCAATGGCCGCCCAATTCGGATGCACCACACCGAGGGGACGTTGCAGGGAAAAAAGACCAAGGCCCCCGGCTCAGCTTTCCCAAATGACACCAGGTCGGGGGCTGGAGCTGGGGGGTCAAGACCAACTCCAGCAAACCTGTCCCAAAAGCAGCCCAAGGCTCGCTCTCTGCACCCACAAGTGCCCAACACCAACCTCCCCACACACCAGCGCAGCTCTTCTGAGATTGCAGTGGGCACGCAGGACACGAGTGGCACTAACGACAAGTCAACTCTCTGCTTTGGCGAGAGTCGCACAGCATGCAACAGCTTCTCCAACAGCTCACCCACCACCAAGCGCTTGCCGAGAAGCCCTCTTCGGCCCCTGCCCCCCCACCCCCCCGTAGCATTGGCGTGCCAAGTGCAGCCTCCAGAGACCTGCCCGTCCACGCTTCTGCTCGCTCCTCCCAAACCCACACCGTGCCCACTCAGACCCTGACACCAAAGCATCAGCCCCCCCTCCTCCTCGCAACGGTCACGCACTCGCCTGAAGTTGCAGAAAAGCGGTCTTGGGCCCCTCCAATGCCCTCCCTTAGCCAGTGCGAGGCAGAGGCCCAGCTCAGCACCAGAGAAGAGCTTGCCAAGCTCCACCCGCCGCCACCTTCTCTTCTCCAGGCTGAACGCTCCCAGCTTGCTCAGCCTCTCCTCCGAGGAGAGAGGCTGCCGCCCCTTCCTCGCCTTGGTGACCCTTTGCTGGACTCGCTGCAGTCGGTCCATGTCTCTCGTGTCCTGGGCAGCCCACAGCTGGAGCCAGTACTCCGCGGGTGGCCTGCCCAGGGCTGAGGAGAGGGCAAGGAGCCTCCCCCACACCCACCCTTCCCCCGCTACCTGCTGGCAATGCTCTTCTCATGCTTCCCAGGATACCTTCTTGGCCACAAGGGCACATTGCTGCCTCCTGCTCAGCTCGTGCACCACCACCACCCCCAGGGCCTTCTCCGCCGAGCCGCTCTCCAGCTGCCTGGCCCCTAGCACGGACCGGTGCCCGCGTTCTTCGTCTCCCCCGCCCCGGGGCGCACCCTTTGCCTTTGTGGCACGCCAGGCGCTTGCTCTCTGCCCCTTTTGCCAGCCTCTGCAGGGCCCTGGGAAAAGCAGCACAGCAACTTGGGCCATCAGCCACTCCTCCCAGGCTTGCATCACCTGTGTGACCTTGCTGCAGGTGCATTCAGTTGCATCTGCCAGGCTGCTAAGGAAGACCTCTGGAGTGAGAACACCTGTGCAAGCTCTGGCACACCTGTCAGTGCCTGGCAGAGTAGCTGCTAGCAGGCCCAGTGTGTGCAACTACACCCTGACCAAGTGCCCACCAGGGCCAGGCGGGCCTAGTCGCCCTTTTGGCAACAATGTCTAGCTGCTTCCCGGACAGCAGGTTCTCAGGCTTAGCACAGCTGAGCTAAGGGGAGAGTTGGCATAGCTTTAAGGGGCCCGTAGGCTGCAACGAGTCCAGTCCCGCCTGGGCGGCCGGCCCGTGCCTCCAGCAGCCTCCCATCAGCGAGCCCCGCCACGCGGTTCCCGCGGCTCCCCGTGCAGCTCGGACTGCAAGTCCTTTCCTGTGTTACCCACCCCCCCCAACCCACTTGCTTTGAGGGTCTCTCGGCCAGTAGCCGAGCCTCTCTTGCCCACCTCCTGAGCACTATGTTCCACACGCTTGGCTCCAGCATTGAGCCCTGGCGGACACCTGTGGTGCCTGGCCTCTCGCTGCTCCCTGTGCCCCCGAGCACAGCCCGCGGAGACCAGCGCTCGAGGCAGTGTTGCCTGCACCTCCCTGACCGCTTACCTAGCCTGTCCTTGCTCGGCTTGTCTAGGAGGAGGTGCAGGGCAGAGGCTGCTCGGAGTTTCCCAGACCCTCCGTCTTGCCCTTCTGGAAGGCTGGAGCCACTTTTGCCCTCCTCCCGTCCGCAGGCCCCTCGCCTCATCGCCACGACCTTTCCGAGATGATAGCGCGTGGCCTTACAATGACACGGGCCAGCGCCCGCCGCGCTCACGCGTGCAGCCCACCCGGGCCCATGCACGCGCCTGCGTCCACTTTGCTTCCACGCTCCCTTACCTGATCGTCCAGCCCGGGTCCGTCTTAGAGCAGCCTTCCCCTCTGCTCGCAGGCACCTGTGAGTGCTGAAGCCCGGTCTTCCTGGTGAAGCCTGAGCTGAAGAAAGCCTTCAGGACCTCTGCCTTGTCAGGCTCCTTTGTGCCCAGGGCCCCCGCCCCCTCTCGCAGCAGGCCCCCGGTTTCCCTCGCCTTCCTTTTGCTGCTGGTGGACGCTTAGGAGCCTTTCTTGTTGCCTTTCGTGGCCCTGGCCAGCTTCAACTCCAGGGGGCCTTTAGCTTGCCTAATGCCAGCCTCATGCGCACGCACGTGCTCACACGCTGTCTCCAGCTATGTGTCCTGAGGCACGCGACCACCTGCTTCCACCTCTTCTACACTTTGGACGTTTTTGGCACGAAAGACCGCTCCTCTGCTACAGAAGCGGTTCTCAAGGCAAAAGCTACAGGGGGAAAGTGAAGAGAAGAGCGAGAAAGGCCAGAGTGGTTGTGTTGGAGGTATGGGGAAAAAGGAGAGTAAGGTATTATTCAGTCTTTCACAGGTAGTTAACAAAACAAGGCCTTGAAGGAAGGAGCAAGACAACACTATAAGGCAACCAGATAAGGAAGTTCCCAAATAAACCTGAAGAGAACAAAAACAGCTGATAAACAGAGGAGAGAACTACTTGAACTCCGGGTGAACTATCCTAA
The DNA here is from genome assembly GCF_040807025.1 of Struthio camelus. NCBI lineage: Eukaryota > Metazoa > Chordata > Aves > Struthioniformes > Struthionidae > Struthio > Struthio camelus. Next base: position 47,035 of record NW_027182764.1, on the reverse strand, counting down.
TTAGCATAATAAAAAACCCACCGGCAAGCAGGGAAGCCCCCTGCTGATCAAAGCCCCTTCCCCATAGAGCATGCCGAGTAGAAAAAGAGGACACTGTGACTTCCAATGAAGAGGAGACCTAACAGAACCAATAAGAATGAGGAGGACTTAATGGCCTTGTAAACTATACTGAGAACTGTTGCTTAAACTGTATAAAGTGTAAGCTGTGTAGTAATGAGGTGTGCTAGCTTGGTGGAGTTACCACCTAGCACCCATCTCTGCGCAGAAATGAATTAAACAAATATCTCGACTCTGTGTGGTTTAGGCTCATTGCACACCGGGCGAAAGAACCCTTCTTTGGGACAACAGGTGCACACTGTGCAGAACGTCAAGCTGCTGAGCCCTCGGATGAACATGGTCATTAGGTAAGGCCAGTTGTGCTCCAGGAGCCTCTCGCTGGCGCTGGCTAACAGCAGAGGGCTAGCGCAGAGCAGAAGAGCAAGGCATCGCGGGAGAGCGGTCTGTCCCAACACAGCCCTTCCCGTCAGCAAGGGCTCCGTGAGTTCCCGAGTGGGAAAACCGCACAGCGGCCAGGGCTGTTTTCCGTGGGCAAAACAGGCACCAGTGGTCTCAGGCGAAACACTGGTTGCCTTATTTCAAACAAGCCAGGGACGGTTTTGGCTTCCCCAGCGTGCTGCCAACTGGAACGCGGACAGTACCTGTGTGGGGGCTACAGCACCTTTGGCAGCGCATCAAGAGCAAGGCCCGAGCAACTTGCAGCCTTTGGCGAGGAAATGGCGCAGGCAGAAGGCTAGGCCTCTTCCAGGCATACAGGCCCTTTTACAAGAGCTGCAGCTGCTTTTGGCGCTCAGCGGCCAAGCCATCACAAACACACGGGAAAAAGTCAACACCGAGCACAGGCACTCAGAGGCATCGAGCTACCTTGCAGCAGGGCTTCTTCTCGAAGGCTGAGAGGAGGGTACTAGCACCACTACCTCGGAAAGACGTCAAAGCCCTAGCTGCCTGCAGCCTTGCCTTTGCCGGCCTCAGCTGCCTGGACACTGCCTGGGCTTCAACAGCCTCACGAGAGCACTTTCGCCATCTGCTGCTTCTCGGCTCTTGCTCTTTGCTGCTGGCTTCCAAAGGCTCCTCTGCCGCTCATCACCCTGGCGGTTCCCTCACCACGCGCACGCTGCCATATGCCCAGCAAGCAGCTGCTGCTCCATGTGGGTGGCCAGCAGAAAGTCGCAAACGCACTCCCCGTGCTTGCAAGAGCGCGCCTTTCAGAACGCCAAGCTGACGTCCAGACAAACTCCCAAAGCACAGGGGGAGCAGTTCCATCGGGAGCTGTTTCTTGCCTTGCTATTTTGTTTTGCTCGGTAGCAGTGACCTCGTTAGGCACACCGCTCTCTCTTCGAGACTGCAACGGACAAACCCAAAGAGCCACTCAGCGAGCATCATCTCTTTAATAAGGTCTTTCCTTTTCTACAAAAGTGGACGAGACACATGTTGTTTCTCAGGGGCAAAGCGAATGCCCTCCCTCAGGTGCCGCCGGCGCGCTCGCCTCCGCCACCAAGACGCACGGCCCCAGGATGCCCTCGGGAGCTGCTCGCCGCCGCCGCCCTTGGCTGCTGGGCAAAGGAAAAGGAGGAGCGAGGCCGTCAGCGCTCCATGCCAGTCCCAGCCCTCCAAAGAAAGGCGCGCCCCCAAAGGCTGCAGCCTCAGGGGACCCCCTGCCCTGGGCAACCCCAGCCAGAGCCCCGAGGCGCCTGGCAGGACCACCCAGAAGGGCCCTGGGCACTCTCCGGCCCCGCCTGCACACCCAGCTCTCCCCCAGCTGGCCTGGCATGCAGACGCTTACCTCTGATGCAGCCGGGGGCGGGGGGCCCGCATGCAAACACTGGTGCCATCACCTGTGCACCGCCAAGCCGCTCAGCGCCAGGACGCCCTCGGGAGCTGACCGCCGCCACCACCACGCTCGTCCGGCATGCAAAGCAAAGCAGCAACGAGACCAGCAGTGGCCGCAGATGGGCCCCAGCCGCCCCAGAAACAAGCAGCCGACCCCCCCTCCCCTCCGTGACACACATTCCCCAGCCCTAGGGGACTCCCTTCCTGCTGCCCTGGGCAACTCCACTGAGGATCCCCCCCGAGGCACCAGCTGGGACCACCCAAAAGGGCCCTGCCACCTCTCCCAAACCTCCCAAGCACCTCCTGCCCACCGGAGCCCAGCACGCAGCCACTTAGCTGCTCTGCTGCGAAGGGACCCCCTCCACCCCCCACCACCTCCTCCCGGGGCCACACACACCAACGCCAGCGTGCTTGCCTGCACACTGCAGCGCACGGGCCCGGGACATCCTCGGCAGCTGCTCACCGCCACGCTCGGCCGCCGTGCAAAGCAAAGGAGGAGTGAGGCCATCAGCGGCTGCCACCAGGCCACAGCCCCAAGAGACAAGCCCCCTGGGCCCCGACGGCACTCTCATCCCACCCTTGTGGAGGACTCCAGCGAGACCCCTGAGGGGCCAGGCAGCACAAGCCAAAAGGCTCCTCGGGGCTCTCCAACCCCTCCCAAACAGCCCCAACCCTCCGGGGCCCGGCCCGTGGCTGCGTACCTCCGCCATGGCACGCGGCCCCTCCGCACGCCAACACCGGCGCGCTCGCCTGCACTGCACTGCAGGGGCCTGGGACGTCCTCGGGAGCTGCTCTCCGCCACCCTCGGCCCCTGCGCAAAGCAAACGACGAGCAAAGCCAGCAGCAGCAGCTGCCAGGCCCCAGGCCCCAAACAACTCCCCACAGCTCCCTCGGCCCCAAGGCCCGCACACAGCTCGGGGCCCCCCACGCTGCACCACGGCAATGACAGTGCTGAGCCCCACGCTAGCTCCCCGGCTGCCCACGAGGACACCAACCTTGCGGCCAGGGGAGCCGCCCTCCACGGCCACCAGAACACACAACTCGCTGCCACCCCGGGCAACGGTGACAATGCCCTCAGCAACAGGCACTACCTCCCCGGCAAGACCAACAAGCGCCCCAGTCCCCCCACCAAACTCTCCCACCGTGGCACCCGCACGCCAAGAAGCCTGGCACGAGGGCCCCAGGCAGCCAAAAGCCCATGCTCAGAAACCCTCCCGCTGCTCCGGCCTCATCCGCAACCTCCCGATCCCTCTGCAGCACTCGACACTTGCTCTCGCAAAGGCTGCCTCACACAAGGACACCCTGCCAAGAAGACGACAGGCGCTCGGCCGCCACGCAAAGCAAAGGCGGCAAGAAGCCGCTGCCTGGACAAACCACCCCCGCCAGCCCCGCCACACCCAACGCCAACGCTCTGGCCCCAGGAGCCCCCTGCCCACTGGCCCTTTTCTCTCTCTTCCCACCACCAAACACAGTGGCAAAGTGCAGGCTCACCTTTGCCAGCAGAAGCAGGCTATACGGCGACTCTTTCCCAGCACACTTCTCCCCAAGGGCAGCAGCTCCCCCATTCACCTGACCCACCACCACCCCCTCCACGCTGCAGGCACACAGCCCACGCTCCGTCTGCCCACACCAAAAAGGGCGACATGATGGGCACGCTGCTCAGGCCGCAGGCACCCCTTCCCCCAGCCAGCAATGGCCGCCCAATTCGGATGCACCACACCGAGGGGACGTTGCAGGGAAAAAAGACCAAGGCCCCCGGCTCAGCTTTCCCAAATGACACCAGGTCGGGGGCTGGAGCTGGGGGGTCAAGACCAACTCCAGCAAACCTGTCCCAAAAGCAGCCCAAGGCTCGCTCTCTGCACCCACAAGTGCCCAACACCAACCTCCCCACACACCAGCGCAGCTCTTCTGAGATTGCAGTGGGCACGCAGGACACGAGTGGCACTAACGACAAGTCAACTCTCTGCTTTGGCGAGAGTCGCACAGCATGCAACAGCTTCTCCAACAGCTCACCCACCACCAAGCGCTTGCCGAGAAGCCCTCTTCGGCCCCTGCCCCCCCACCCCCCCGTAGCATTGGCGTGCCAAGTGCAGCCTCCAGAGACCTGCCCGTCCACGCTTCTGCTCGCTCCTCCCAAACCCACACCGTGCCCACTCAGACCCTGACACCAAAGCATCAGCCCCCCCTCCTCCTCGCAACGGTCACGCACTCGCCTGAAGTTGCAGAAAAGCGGTCTTGGGCCCCTCCAATGCCCTCCCTTAGCCAGTGCGAGGCAGAGGCCCAGCTCAGCACCAGAGAAGAGCTTGCCAAGCTCCACCCGCCGCCACCTTCTCTTCTCCAGGCTGAACGCTCCCAGCTTGCTCAGCCTCTCCTCCGAGGAGAGAGGCTGCCGCCCCTTCCTCGCCTTGGTGACCCTTTGCTGGACTCGCTGCAGTCGGTCCATGTCTCTCGTGTCCTGGGCAGCCCACAGCTGGAGCCAGTACTCCGCGGGTGGCCTGCCCAGGGCTGAGGAGAGGGCAAGGAGCCTCCCCCACACCCACCCTTCCCCCGCTACCTGCTGGCAATGCTCTTCTCATGCTTCCCAGGATACCTTCTTGGCCACAAGGGCACATTGCTGCCTCCTGCTCAGCTCGTGCACCACCACCACCCCCAGGGCCTTCTCCGCCGAGCCGCTCTCCAGCTGCCTGGCCCCTAGCACGGACCGGTGCCCGCGTTCTTCGTCTCCCCCGCCCCGGGGCGCACCCTTTGCCTTTGTGGCACGCCAGGCGCTTGCTCTCTGCCCCTTTTGCCAGCCTCTGCAGGGCCCTGGGAAAAGCAGCACAGCAACTTGGGCCATCAGCCACTCCTCCCAGGCTTGCATCACCTGTGTGACCTTGCTGCAGGTGCATTCAGTTGCATCTGCCAGGCTGCTAAGGAAGACCTCTGGAGTGAGAACACCTGTGCAAGCTCTGGCACACCTGTCAGTGCCTGGCAGAGTAGCTGCTAGCAGGCCCAGTGTGTGCAACTACACCCTGACCAAGTGCCCACCAGGGCCAGGCGGGCCTAGTCGCCCTTTTGGCAACAATGTCTAGCTGCTTCCCGGACAGCAGGTTCTCAGGCTTAGCACAGCTGAGCTAAGGGGAGAGTTGGCATAGCTTTAAGGGGCCCGTAGGCTGCAACGAGTCCAGTCCCGCCTGGGCGGCCGGCCCGTGCCTCCAGCAGCCTCCCATCAGCGAGCCCCGCCACGCGGTTCCCGCGGCTCCCCGTGCAGCTCGGACTGCAAGTCCTTTCCTGTGTTACCCACCCCCCCCAACCCACTTGCTTTGAGGGTCTCTCGGCCAGTAGCCGAGCCTCTCTTGCCCACCTCCTGAGCACTATGTTCCACACGCTTGGCTCCAGCATTGAGCCCTGGCGGACACCTGTGGTGCCTGGCCTCTCGCTGCTCCCTGTGCCCCCGAGCACAGCCCGCGGAGACCAGCGCTCGAGGCAGTGTTGCCTGCACCTCCCTGACCGCTTACCTAGCCTGTCCTTGCTCGGCTTGTCTAGGAGGAGGTGCAGGGCAGAGGCTGCTCGGAGTTTCCCAGACCCTCCGTCTTGCCCTTCTGGAAGGCTGGAGCCACTTTTGCCCTCCTCCCGTCCGCAGGCCCCTCGCCTCATCGCCACGACCTTTCCGAGATGATAGCGCGTGGCCTTACAATGACATGGGCCAGCGCCCGCCGCGCTCACGCGTGCAGCCCACCCGGGCCCATGCACGCGCCTGCGTCCACTTTGCTTCCACGCTCCCTTACCTGATCGTCCAGCCCGGGTCCGTCTTAGAGCAGCCTTCCCCTCTGCTCGCAGGCACCTGTGAGTGCTGAAGCCCGGTCTTCCTGGTGAAGCCTGAGCTGAAGAAAGCCTTCAGGACCTCTGCCTTGTCAGGCTCCTTTGTGCCCAGGGCCCCCGCCCCCTCTCGCAGCAGGCCCCCGGTTTCCCTCGCCTTCCTTTTGCTGCTGGTGGACGCTTAGGAGCCTTTCTTGTTGCCTTTCGTGGCCCTGGCCAGCTTCAACTCCAGGGGGCCTTTAGCTTGCCTAATGCCAGCCTCATGCGCACGCACGTGCTCACACGCTGTCTCCAGCTATGTGTCCTGAGGCACGCGACCACCTGCTTCCACCTCTTCTACACTTTGGACGTTTTTGGCACGAAAGACCGCTCCTCTGCTACAGAAGCGGTTCTCAAGGCAAAAGCTACAGGGGGAAAGTGAAGAGAAGAGCGAGAAAGGCCAGAGTGGTTGTGTTGGAGGTATGGGGAAAAAGGAGAGTAAGGTATTATTCAGTCTTTCACAGGTAGTTAACAAAACAAGGCCTTGAAGGAAGGAGCAAGACAACACTATAAGGCAACCAGATAAGGAAGTTCCCAAATAAACCTGAAGAGAACAAAAACAGCTGATAAACAGAGGAGAGAACTACTTGAACTCCGGGTGAACTATCCTAATTAGCATAATAAAAAACCCACCGGCAAGCAGGGAAGCCCCCTGCTGATCAAAGCCCCTTCCCCATAGAGCATGCCGAGTAGAAAAAGAGGACACTGTGACTTCCAATGAAGAGGAGACCTAACAGAACCAATAAGAATGAGGAGGACTTAATGGCCTTGTAAACTATACTGAGAACTGTTGCTTAAACTGTATAAAGTGTAAGCTGTGTAGTAATGAGGTGTGCTAGCTTGGTGGAGTTACCACCTAGCACCCATCTCTGCGCAGAAATGAATTAAACAAATATCTCGACTCTGTGTGGTTTAGGCTCATTGCACACCGGGCGAAAGAACCCTTCTTTGGGACAACAGGTGCACACTGTGCAGAACGTCAAGCTGCTGAGCCCTCGGATGAACATGGTCATTAGGTAAGGCCAGTTGTGCTCCAGGAGCCTCTCGCTGGCGCTGGCTAACAGCAGAGGGCTAGCGCAGAGCAGAAGAGCAAGGCATCGCGGGAGAGCGGTCTGTCCCAACACAGCCCTTCCCGTCAGCAAGGGCTCCGTGAGTTCCCGAGTGGGAAAACCGCACAGCGGCCAGGGCTGTTTTCCGTGGGCAAAACAGGCACCAGTGGTCTCAGGCGAAACACTGGTTGCCTTATTTCAAACAAGCCAGGGACGGTTTTGGCTTCCCCAGCGTGCTGCCAACTGGAACGCGGACAGTACCTGTGTGGGGGCTACAGCACCTTTGGCAGCGCATCAAGAGCAAGGCCCGAGCAACTTGCAGCCTTTGGCGAGGAAATGGCGCAGGCAGAAGGCTAGGCCTCTTCCAGGCATACAGGCCCTTTTACAAGAGCTGCAGCTGCTTTTGGCGCTCAGCGGCCAAGCCATCACAAACACACGGGAAAAAGTCAACACCGAGCACAGGCACTCAGAGGCATCGAGCTACCTTGCAGCAGGGCTTCTTCTCGAAGGCTGAGAGGAGGGTACTAGCACCACTACCTCGGAAAGACGTCAAAGCCCTAGCTGCCTGCAGCCTTGCCTTTGCCGGCCTCAGCTGCCTGGACACTGCCTGGGCTTCAACAGCCTCACGAGAGCACTTTCGCCATCTGCTGCTTCTCGGCTCTTGCTCTTTGCTGCTGGCTTCCAAAGGCTCCTCTGCCGCTCATCACCCTGGCGGTTCCCTCACCACGCGCACGCTGCCATATGCCCAGCAAGCAGCTGCTGCTCCATGTGGGTGGCCAGCAGAAAGTCGCAAACGCACTCCCCGTGCTTGCAAGAGCGCGCCTTTCAGAACGCCAAGCTGACGTCCAGACAAACTCCCAAAGCACAGGGGGAGCAGTTCCATCGGGAGCTGTTTCTTGCCTTGCTATTTTGTTTTGCTCGGTAGCAGTGACCTCGTTAGGCACACCGCTCTCTCTTCGAGACTGCAACGGACAAACCCAAAGAGCCACTCAGCGAGCATCATCTCTTTAATAAGGTCTTTCCTTTTCTACAAAAGTGGACGAGACACATGTTGTTTCTCAGGGGCAAAGCGAATGCCCTCCCTCAGGTGCCGCCGGCGCGCTCGCCTCCGCCACCAAGACGCACGGCCCCAGGATGCCCTCGGGAGCTGCTCGCCGCCGCCGCCCTTGGCTGCTGGGCAAAGGAAAAGGAGGAGCGAGGCCGTCAGCGCTCCATGCCAGTCCCAGCCCTCCAAAGAAAGGCGCGCCCCCAAAGGCTGCAGCCTCAGGGGACCCCCTGCCCTGGGCAACCCCAGCCAGAGCCCCGAGGCGCCTGGCAGGACCACCCAGAAGGGCCCTGGGCACTCTCCGGCCCCGCCTGCACACCCAGCTCTCCCCCAGCTGGCCTGGCATGCAGACGCTTACCTCTGATGCAGCCGGGGGCGGGGGGCCCGCATGCAAACACTGGTGCCATCACCTGTGCACCGCCAAGCCGCTCAGCGCCAGGACGCCCTCGGGAGCTGACCGCCGCCACCACCACGCTCGTCCGGCATGCAAAGCAAAGCAGCAACGAGACCAGCAGTGGCCGCAGATGGGCCCCAGCCGCCCCAGAAACAAGCAGCCGACCCCCCCTCCCCTCCGTGACACACATTCCCCAGCCCTAGGGGACTCCCTTCCTGCTGCCCTGGGCAACTCCACTGAGGATCCCCCCCGAGGCACCAGCTGGGACCACCCAAAAGGGCCCTGCCACCTCTCCCAAACCTCCCAAGCACCTCCTGCCCACCGGAGCCCAGCACGCAGCCGCTTAGCTGCTCTGCTGCGAAGGGACCCCCTCCACCCCCCACCACCTCCTCCCGGGGCCACACACACCAACGCCAGCGTGCTTGCCTGCACACTGCAGCGCACGGGCCCGGGACATCCTCGGCAGCTGCTCACCGCCACGCTCGGCCGCCGTGCAAAGCAAAGGAGGAGTGAGGCCATCAGCGGCTGCCACCAGGCCACAGCCCCAAGAGACAAGCCCCCTGGGCCCCGACGGCACTCTCATCCCACCCTTGTGGAGGACTCCAGCGAGACCCCTGAGGGGCCAGGCAGCACAAGCCAAAAGGCTCCTCGGGGCTCTCCAACCCCTCCCAAACAGCCCCAACCCTCCGGGGCCCGGCCCGTGGCTGCGTACCTCCGCCACGGCACGCGGCCCCTCCGCACGCCAACACCGGCGCGCTCGCCTGCACTGCACTGCAGGGGCCTGGGACGTCCTCGGGAGCTGCTCTCCGCCACCCTCGGCCCCTGCGCAAAGCAAACGACGAGCAAAGCCAGCAGCAGCAGCTGCCAGGCCCCAGGCCCCAAACAACTCCCCACAGCTCCCTCGGCCCCAAGGCCCGCACACAGCTCGGGGCCCCCCACGCTGCACCACGGCAATGACAGTGCTGAGCCCCACGCTAGCTCCCCGGCTGCCCACGAGGACACCAACCTTGCGGCCAGGGGAGCCGCCCTCCACGGCCACCAGAACACACAACTCGCTGCCACCCCGGGCAACGGTGACAATGCCCTCAGCAACAGGCACTACCTCCCCGGCAAGACCAACAAGCGCCCCAGTCCCCCCACCAAACTCTCCCACCGTGGCACCCGCACGCCAAGAAGCCTGGCACGAGGGCCCCAGGCAGCCAAAAGCCCATGCTCAGAAACCCTCCCGCTGCTCCGGCCTCATCCGCAACCTCCTGATCCCTCTGCAGCACTCGACACTTGCTCTCGCAAAGGCTGCCTCACACAAGGACACCCTGCCAAGAAGACGACAGGCGCTCGGCCGCCACGCAAAGCAAAGGCGGCAAGAAGCCGCTGCCTGGACAAACCACCCCCGCCAGGCCCGCCACACCCAACGCCAACGCTCTGGCCCCAGGAGCCCCCTGCCCACTGGCCCTTTTCTCTCTCTTCCCACCACCAAACACAGTGGCAAAGTGCAGGCTCACCTTTGCCAGCAGAAGCAGGCTATACGGCGACTCTTTCCCAGCACACTTCTCCCCAAGGGCAGCAGCTCCCCCATTCACCTGACCCACCACCACCCCCTCCACGCTGCAGGCACACAGCCCACGCTCCGTCTGCCCACACCAAAAAGGGCGACATGATGGGCACGCTGCTCAGGCCGCAGGCACCCCTTCCCCCAGCCAGCAATGGCCGCCCAATTCGGATGCACCACACCGAGGGGACGTTGCAGGGAAAAAAGACCAAGGCCCCCGGCTCAGCTTTCCCAAATGACACCAGGTCGGGGGCTGGAGCTGGGGGGTCAAGACCAACTCCAGCAAACCTGTCCCAAAAGCAGCCCAAGGCTCGCTCTCTGCACCCACAAGTGCCCAACACCAACCTCCCCACACACCAGCGCAGCTCTTCTGAGATTGCAGTGGGCACGCAGGACACGAGTGGCACTAACGACAAGTCAACTCTCTGCTTTGGCGAGAGTCGCACAGCATGCAACAGCTTCTCCAACAGCTCACCCACCACCAAGCGCTTGCCGAGAAGCCCTCTTCGGCCCCTGCCCCCCCACCCCCCCGTAGCATTGGCGTGCCAAGTGCAGCCTCCAGAGACCTGCCCGTCCACGCTTCTGCTCGCTCCTCCCAAACCCACACCGTGCCCACTCAGACCCTGACACCAAAGCATCAGCCCCCCCTCCTCCTCGCAACGGTCACGCACTCGCCTGAAGTTGCAGAAAAGCGGTCTTGGGCCCCTCCAATGCCCTCCCTTAGCCAGTGCGAGGCAGAGGCCCAGCTCAGCACCAGAGAAGAGCTTGCCAAGCTCCACCCGCCGCCACCTTCTCTTCTCCAGGCTGAACGCTCCCAGCTTGCTCAGCCTCTCCTCCGAGGAGAGAGGCTGCCGCCCCTTCCTCGCCTTGGTGACCCTTTGCTGGACTCGCTGCAGTCGGTCCATGTCTCTCGTGTCCTGGGCAGCCCACAGCTGGAGCCAGTACTCCGCGGGTGGCCTGCCCAGGGCTGAGGAGAGGGCAAGGAGCCTCCCCCACACCCACCCTTCCCCCGCTACCTGCTGGCAATGCTCTTCTCATGCTTCCCAGGATACCTTCTTGGCCACAAGGGCACATTGCTGCCTCCTGCTCAGCTCGTGCACCACCACCACCCCCAGGGCCTTCTCCGCCGAGCCGCTCTCCAGCTGCCTGGCCCCTAGCACGGACCGGTGCCCGCGTTCTTCGTCTCCCCCGCCCCGGGGCGCACCCTTTGCCTTTGTGGCACGCCAGGCGCTTGCTCTCTGCCCCTTTTGCCAGCCTCTGCAGGGCCCTGGGAAAAGCAGCACAGCAACTTGGGCCATCAGCCACTCCTCCCAGGCTTGCATCACCTGTGTGACCTTGCTGCAGGTGCATTCAGTTGCATCTGCCAGGCTGCTAAGGAAGACCTCTGGAGTGAGAACACCTGTGCAAGCTCTGGCACACCTGTCAGTGCCTGGCAGAGTAGCTGCTAGCAGGCCCAGTGTGTGCAACTACACCCTGACCAAGTGCCCACCAGGGCCAGGCGGGCCTAGTCGCCCTTTTGGCAACAATGTCTAGCTGCTTCCCGGACAGCAGGTTCTCAGGCTTAGCACAGCTGAGCTAAGGGGAGAGTTGGCATAGCTTTAAGGGGCCCGTAGGCTGCAACGAGTCCAGTCCCGCCTGGGCGGCCGGCCCGTGCCTCCAGCAGCCTCCCATCAGCGAGCCCCGCCACGCGGTTCCCGCGGCTCCCCGTGCAGCTCGGACTGCAAGTCCTTTCCTGTGTTACCCACCCCCCCCAACCCACTTGCTTTGAGGGTCTCTCGGCCAGTAGCCGAGCCTCTCTTGCCCACCTCCTGAGCACTATGTTCCACACGCTTGGCTCCAGCATTGAGCCCTGGCGGACACCTGTGGTGCCTGGCCTCTCGCTGCTCCCTGTGCCCCCGAGCACAGCCCGCGGAGACCAGCGCTCGAGGCAGTGTTGCCTGCACCTCCCTGACCGCTTACCTAGCCTGTCCTTGCTCGGCTTGTCTAGGAGGAGGTGCAGGGCAGAGGCTGCTCGGAGTTTCCCAGACCCTCCGTCTTGCCCTTCTGGAAGGCTGGAGCCACTTTTGCCCTCCTCCCGTCCGCAGGCCCCTCGCCTCATCGCCACGACCTTTCCGAGATGATAGCGCGTGGCCTTACAATGACATGGGCCAGCGCCCGCCGCGCTCACGCGTGCAGCCCACCCGGGCCCATGCACGCGCCTGCGTCCACTTTGCTTCCACGCTCCCTTACCTGATCGTCCAGCCCGGGTCCGTCTTAGAGCAGCCTTCCCCTCTGCTCGCAGGCACCTGTGAGTGCTGAAGCCCGGTCTTCCTGGTGAAGCCTGAGCTGAAGAAAGCCTTCAGGACCTCTGCCTTGTCAGGCTCCTTTGTGCCCAGGGCCCCCGCCCCCTCTCGCAGCAGGCCCCCGGTTTCCCTCGCCTTCCTTTTGCTGCTGGTGGACGCTTAGGAGCCTTTCTTGTTGCCTTTCGTGGCCCTGGCCAGCTTCAACTCCAGGGGGCCTTTAGCTTGCCTAATGCCAGCCTCATGCGCACGCACGTGCTCACACGCTGTCTCCAGCTATGTGTCCTGAGGCACGCGACCACCTGCTTCCACCTCTTCTACACTTTGGACGTTTTTGGCACGAAAGACCGCTCCTCTGCTACAGAAGCGGTTCTCAAGGCAAAAGCTACAGGGGGAAAGTGAAGAGAAGAGCGAGAAAGGCCAGAGTGGTTGTGTTGGAGGTATGGGGAAAAAGGAGAGTAAGGTATTATTCAGTCTTTCACAGGTAGTTAACAAAACAAGGCCTTGAAGGAAGGAGCAAGACAACACTATAAGGCAACCAGATAAGGAAGTTCCCAAATAAACCTGAAGAGAACAAAAACAGCTGATAAACAGAGGAGAGAACTACTTGAACTCCGGGTGAACTATCCTAATTAGCATAATAAAAAACCCACCGGCAAGCAGGGAAGCCCCCTGCTGATCAAAGCCCCTTCCCCATAGAGCATGCCGAGTAGAAAAAGAGGACACTGTGACTTCCAATGAAGAGGAGACCTAACAGAACCAATAAGAATGAGGAGGACTTAATGGCCTTGTAAACTATACTGAGAACTGTTGCTTAAACTGTATAAAGTGTAAGCTGTGTAGTAATGAGGTGTGCTAGCTTGGTGGAGTTACCACCTAGCACCCATCTCTGCGCAGAAATGAATTAAACAAATATCTCGACTCTGTGTGGTTTAGGCTCATTGCACACCGGGCGAAAGAACCCTTCTTTGGGACAACAGGTGCACACTGTGCAGAACGTCAAGCTGCTGAGCCCTCGGATGAACATGGTCATTAGGTAAGGCCAGTTGTGCTCCAGGAGCCTCTCGCTGGCGCTGGCTAACAGCAGAGGGCTAGCGCAGAGCAGAAGAGCAAGGCATCGCGGGAGAGCGGTCTGTCCCAACACAGCCCTTCCCGTCAGCAAGGGCTCCGTGAGTTCCCGAGTGGGAAAACCGCACAGCGGCCAGGGCTGTTTTCCGTGGGCAAAACAGGCACCAGTGGTCTCAGGCGAAACACTGGTTGCCTTATTTCAAACAAGCCAGGGACGGTTTTGGCTTCCCCAGCGTGCTGCCAACTGGAACGCGGACAGTACCTGTGTGGGGGCTACAGCACCTTTGGCAGCGCATCAAGAGCAAGGCCCGAGCAACTTGCAGCCTTTGGCGAGGAAATGGCGCAGGCAGAAGGCTAGGCCTCTTCCAGGCATACAGGCCCTTTTACAAGAGCTGCAGCTGCTTTTGGCGCTCAGCGGCCAAGCCATCACAAACACACGGGAAAAAGTCAACACCGAGCACAGGCACTCAGAGGCATCGAGCTACCTTGCAGCAGGGCTTCTTCTCGAAGGCTGAGAGGAGGGTACTAGCACCACTACCTCGGAAAGACGTCAAAGCCCTAGCTGCCTGCAGCCTTGCCTTTGCCGGCCTCAGCTGCCTGGACACTGCCTGGGCTTCAACAGCCTCACGAGAGCACTTTCGCCATCTGCTGCTTCTCGGCTCTTGCTCTTTGCTGCTGGCTTCCAAAGGCTCCTCTGCCGCTCATCACCCTGGCGGTTCCCTCACCACGCGCACGCTGCCATATGCCCAGCAAGCAGCTGCTGCTCCATGTGGGTGGCCAGCAGAAAGTCGCAAACGCACTCCCCGTGCTTGCAAGAGCGCGCCTTTCAGAACGCCAAGCTGACGTCCAGACAAACTCCCAAAGCACAGGGGGAGCAGTTCCATCGGGAGCTGTTTCTTGCCTTGCTATTTTGTTTTGCTCGGTAGCAGTGACCTCGTTAGGCACACCGCTCTCTCTTCGAGACTGCAACGGACAAACCCAAAGAGCCACTCAGCGAGCATCATCTCTTTAATAAGGTCTTTCCTTTTCTACAAAAGTGGACGAGACACATGTTGTTTCTCAGGGGCAAAGCGAATGCCCTCCCTCAGGTGCCGCCGGCGCGCTCGCCTCCGCCACCAAGACGCACGGCCCCAGGATGCCCTCGGGAGCTGCTCGCCGCCGCCGCCCTTGGCTGCTGGGCAAAGGAAAAGGAGGAGCGAGGCCGTCAGCGCTCCATGCCAGTCCCAGCCCTCCAAAGAAAGGCGCGCCCCCAAAGGCTGCAGCCTCAGGGGACCCCCTGCCCTGGGCAACCCCAGCCAGAGCCCCGAGGCGCCTGGCAGGACCACCCAGAAGGGCCCTGGGCACTCTCCGGCCCCGCCTGCACACCCAGCTCTCCCCCAGCTGGCCTGGCATGCAGACGCTTACCTCTGATGCAGCCGGGGGCGGGGGGCCCGCATGCAAACACTGGTGCCATCACCTGTGCACCGCCAAGCCGCTCAGCGCCAGGACGCCCTCGGGAGCTGACCGCCGCCACCACCACGCTCGTCCGGCATGCAAAGCAAAGCAGCAACGAGACCAGCAGTGGCCGCAGATGGGCCCCAGCCGCCCCAGAAACAAGCAGCCGACCCCCCCTCCCCTCCGTGACACACATTCCCCAGCCCTAGGGGACTCCCTTCCTGCTGCCCTGGGCAACTCCACTGAGGATCCCCCCCGAGGCACCAGCTGGGACCACCCAAAAGGGCCCTGCCACCTCTCCCAAACCTCCCAAGCACCTCCTGCCCACCGGAGCCCAGCACGCAGCCACTTAGCTGCTCTGCTGCGAAGGGACCCCCTCCACCCCCCACCACCTCCTCCCGGGGCCACACACACCAACGCCAGCGTGCTTGCCTGCACACTGCAGCGCACGGGCCCGGGACATCCTCGGCAGCTGCTCACCGCCACGCTCGGCCGCCGTGCAAAGCAAAGGAGGAGTGAGGCCATCAGCGGCTGCCACCAGGCCACAGCCCCAAGAGACAAGCCCCCTGGGCCCCGACGGCACTCTCATCCCACCCTTGTGGAGGACTCCAGCGAGACCCCTGAGGGGCCAGGCAGCACAAGCCAAAAGGCTCCTCGGGGCTCTCCAACCCCTCCCAAACAGCCCCAACCCTCCGGGGCCCGGCCCGTGGCTGCGTACCTCCGCCACGGCACGCGGCCCCTCCGCACGCCAACACCGGCGCGCTCGCCTGCACTGCACTGCAGGGGCCTGGGACGTCCTCGGGAGCTGCTCTCCGCCACCCTCGGCCCCTGCGCAAAGCAAACGACGAGCAAAGCCAGCAGCAGCAGCTGCCAGGCCCCAGGCCCCAAACAACTCCCCACAGCTCCCTCGGCCCCAAGGCCCGCACACAGCTCGGGGCCCCCCACGCTGCACCACGGCAATGACAGTGCTGAGCCCCACGCTAGCTCCCCGGCTGCCCACGAGGACACCAACCTTGCGGCCAGGGGAGCCGCCCTCCACGGCCACCAGAACACACAACTCGCTGCCACCCCGGGCAACGGTGACAATGCCCTCAGCAACAGGCACTACCTCCCCGGCAAGACCAACAAGCGCCCCAGTCCCCCCACCAAACTCTCCCACCGTGGCACCCGCACGCCAAGAAGCCTGGCACGAGGGCCCCAGGCAGCCAAAAGCCCATGCTCAGAAACCCTCCCGCTGCTCCGGCCTCATCCGCAACCTCCTGATCCCTCTGCAGCACTCGACACTTGCTCTCGCAAAGGCTGCCTCACACAAGGACACCCTGCCAAGAAGACGACAGGCGCTCGGCCGCCACGCAAAGCAAAGGCGGCAAGAAGCCGCTGCCTGGACAAACCACCCCCGCCAGGCCCGCCACACCCAACGCCAACGCTCTGGCCCCAGGAGCCCCCTGCCCACTGGCCCTTTTCTCTCTCTTCCCACCACCAAACACAGTGGCAAAGTGCAGGCTCACCTTTGCCAGCAGAAGCAGGCTATACGGCGACTCTTTCCCAGCACACTTCTCCCCAAGGGCAGCAGCTCCCCCATTCACCTGACCCACCACCACCCCCTCCACGCTGCAGGCACACAGCCCACGCTCCGTCTGCCCACACCAAAAAGGGCGACATGATGGGCACGCTGCTCAGGCCGCAGGCACCCCTTCCCCCAGCCAGCAATGGCCGCCCAATTCGGATGCACCACACCGAGGGGACGTTGCAGGGAAAAAAGACCAAGGCCCCCGGCTCAGCTTTCCCAAATGACACCAGGTCGGGGGCTGGAGCTGGGGGGTCAAGACCAACTCCAGCAAACCTGTCCCAAAAGCAGCCCAAGGCTCGCTCTCTGCACCCACAAGTGCCCAACACCAACCTCCCCACACACCAGCGCAGCTCTTCTGAGATTGCAGTGGGCACGCAGGACACGAGTGGCACTAACGACAAGTCAACTCTCTGCTTTGGCGAGAGTCGCACAGCATGCAACAGCTTCTCCAACAGCTCACCCACCACCAAGCGCTTGCCGAGAAGCCCTCTTCGGCCCCTGCCCCCCCACCCCCCCGTAGCATTGGCGTGCCAAGTGCAGCCTCCAGAGACCTGCCCGTCCACGCTTCTGCTCGCTCCTCCCAAACCCACACCGTGCCCACTCAGACCCTGACACCAAAGCATCAGCCCCCCCTCCCCCTCGCAACGGTCACGCACTCGCCTGAAGTTGCAGAAAAGCGGTCTTGGGCCCCTCCGATGCCCTCCCTTAGCCAGTGCGAGGCAGAGGCCCAGCTCAGCACCAGAGAAGAGCTTGCCAAGCTCCACCCGCCGCCACCTTCTCTTCTCCAGGCTGAACACTTCCAGCTTGCTCAGCCTCTCCTCCGAGGAGAGAGGCTGCCGCCCCTTCCTCACCTTGGTGACCCTTTGCTGGACTCGCTGCAGTCGGTCCATGTCTCTCGTGTCCTGGGCAGCCCACAGCTGGAGCCAGTACTCCGCGGGTGGCCTGCCCAGGGCTGAGGAGAGGGCAAGGAGCCTCCCCCACACCCACCCTTCCCCCGCTACCTGCTGGCAATGCTCTTCTCATGCTTCCCAGGATACCTTCTTGGCCACAAGGGCACATTGCTGCCTCCTGCTCAGCTCGTGCACCACCACCACCCCCAGGGCCTTCTCCGCCGAGCCGCTCTCCAGCTGCCTGGCCCCTAGCACGGACCGGTGCCCGCGTTCTTCGTCTCCCCCGCCCCGGGGCGCACCCTTTGCCTTTGTGGCACGCCAGGAGCTTGCTCTCTGCCCCTTTTGCCAGCCTCTGCAGGGCCCTGGGAAAAGCAGCACAGCAGCTTGGGCCATCAGCCACTCCTCCCAGGCTTGCATCACCTGTGTGACCTTGCTGCAGGTGCATTCAGTTGCATCTGCCAGGCTGCTAAGGAAGACCTCTGGAGTGAGAACACCTGTGCAAGCTCTGGCACACCTGTCAGTGCCTGGCAGAGTAGCTGCTAGCAGGCCCAGTGTGTGCAACTACACCCTGACCAAGTGCCCACCAGGGCCAGGCGGGCCTAGTCGCCCTTTTGGCAACAATGTCTAGCTGCTTCCCGGACAGCAGGTTCTCAGGCTTAGCACAGCTGAGCTAAGGGGAGAGTTGGCATAGCTTTAAGGGGCCCGTAGGCTGCAACGAGTCCAGTGCCGCCTGGGCGGCCAGCCCGTGCCTCCAGCAGCCTCCCATCAGCGAGCCCCGCCACGCGGTTCCCGCGGCTCCCCGTGCAGCTCGGACTGCAAGTCCTTTCCTGTGTTACCCACCCCCCCCAACCCACTTGCTTTGAGGGTCTCTCGGCCAGTAGCCGAGCCTCTCTTGCCCACCTCCTGAGCACTATGTTCCACACGCTTGGCTCCAGCATTGAGCCCTGGCGGACACCTGTGGTGCCTGGCCTCTCGCTGCTCCCTGTGCCCCCGAGCACAGCCCGCGGAGACCAGCGCTCGAGGCAGTGTTGCCTGCACCTCCCTGACCGCTTACCTAGCCTGTCCTTGCTCGGCTTGTCTAGGAGGAGGTGCAGGGCAGAGGCTGCTCGGAGTTTCCCAGACCCTCCGTCTTGCCCTTCTGGAAGGCTGGAGCCACTTTTGCCCTCCTCCCGTCCGCAGGCCCCTCGCCTCATCGCCACGACCTTTCCGAGATGATAGCGCGTGGCCTTACAATGACATGGGCCAGCGCCCGCCGCGCTCACGCGTGCAGCCCACCCGGGCCCATGCACGCGCCTGCGTCCACTTTGCTTCCACGCTCCCTTACCTGATCGTCCAGCCCGGGTCCGTCTTAGAGCAGCCTTCCCCTCTGCTCGCAGGCACCTGTGAGTGCTGAAGCCCGGTCTTCCTGGTGAAGCCTGAGCTGAAGAAAGCCTTCAGGACCTCTGCCTTGTCAGGCTCCTTTGTGCCCAGGGCCCCCGCCCCCTCTCGCAGCAGGCCCCCGGTTTCCCTCGCCTTCCTTTTGCTGCTGGTGGACGCTTAGGAGCCTTTCTTGTTGCCTTTCGTGGCCCTGGCCAGCTTCAACTCCAGGGGGCCTTTAGCTTGCCTAATGCCAGCCTCATGCGCACGCACGTGCTCACACGCTGTCTCCAGCTATGTGTCCTGAGGCACGCGACCACCTGCTTCCACCTCTTCTACACTTTGGACGTTTTTGGCACGAAAGACCGCTCCTCTGCTACAGAAGCGGTTCTCAAGGCAAAAGCTACAGGGGGAAAGTGAAGAGAAGAGCGAGAAAGGCCAGAGTGGTTGTGTTGGAGGTATGGGGAAAAAGGAGAGTAAGGTATTATTCAGTCTTTCACAGGTAGTTAACAAAACAAGGCCTTGAAGGAAGGAGCAAGACAACACTATAAGGCAACCAGATAAGGAAGTTCCCAAATAAACCTGAAGAGAACAAAAACAGCTGATAAACAGAGGAGAGAACTACTTGAACTCCGGGTGAACTATCCTAATTAGCATAATAAAAAACCCACCGGCAAGCAGGGAAGCCCCCTGCTGATCAAAGCCCCTTCCCCATAGAGCATGCCGAGTAGAAAAAGAGGACACTGTGACTTCCAATGAAGAGGAGACCTAACAGAACCAATAAGAATGAGGAGGACTTAATGGCCTTGTAAACTATACTGAGAACTGTTGCTTAAACTGTATAAAGTGTAAGCTGTGTAGTAATGAGGTGTGCTAGCTTGGTGGAGTTACCACCTAGCACCCATCTCTGCGCAGAAATGAATTAAACAAATATCTCGACTCTGTGTGGTTTAGGCTCATTGCACACCGGGCGAAAGAACCCTTCTTTGGGACAACAGGTGCACACTGTGCAGAACGTCAAGCTGCTGAGCCCTCGGATGAACATGGTCATTAGGTAAGGCCAGTTGTGCTCCAGGAGCCTCTCGCTGGCGCTGGCTAACAGCAGAGGGCTAGCGCAGAGCAGAAGAGCAAGGCATCGCGGGAGAGCGGTCTGTCCCAACACAGCCCTTCCCGTCAGCAAGGGCTCCGTGAGTTCCCGAGTGGGAAAACCGCACAGCGGCCAGGGCTGTTTTCCGTGGGCAAAACAGGCACCAGTGGTCTCAGGCGAAACACTGGTTGCCTTATTTCAAACAAGCCAGGGACGGTTTTGGCTTCCCCAGCGTGCTGCCAACTGGAACGCGGACAGTACCTGTGTGGGGGCTACAGCACCTTTGGCAGCGCATCAAGAGCAAGGCCCGAGCAACTTGCAGCCTTTGGCGAGGAAATGGCGCAGGCAGAAGGCTAGGCCTCTTCCAGGCATACAGGCCCTTTTACAAGAGCTGCAGCTGCTTTTGGCGCTCAGCGGCCAAGCCATCACAAACACACGGGAAAAAGTCAACACCGAGCACAGGCACTCAGAGGCATCGAGCTACCTTGCAGCAGGGCTTCTTCTCGAAGGCTGAGAGGAGGGTACTAGCACCACTACCTCGGAAAGACGTCAAAGCCCTAGCTGCCTGCAGCCTTGCCTTTGCCGGCCTCAGCTGCCTGGACACTGCCTGGGCTTCAACAGCCTCACGAGAGCACTTTCGCCATCTGCTGCTTCTCGGCTCTTGCTCTTTGCTGCTGGCTTCCAAAGGCTCCTCTGCCGCTCATCACCCTGGCGGTTCCCTCACCACGCGCACGCTGCCATATGCCCAGCAAGCAGCTGCTGCTCCATGTGGGTGGCCAGCAGAAAGTCGCAAACGCACTCCCCGTGCTTGCAAGAGCGCGCCTTTCAGAACGCCAAGCTGACGTCCAGACAAACTCCCAAAGCACAGGGGGAGCAGTTCCATCGGGAGCTGTTTCTTGCCTTGCTATTTTGTTTTGCTCGGTAGCAGTGACCTCGTTAGGCACACCGCTCTCTCTTCGAGACTGCAACGGACAAACCCAAAGAGCCACTCAGCGAGCATCATCTCTTTAATAAGGTCTTTCCTTTTCTACAAAAGTGGACGAGACACATGTTGTTTCTCAGGGGCAAAGCGAATGCCCTCCCTCAGGTGCCGCCGGCGCGCTCGCCTCCGCCACCAAGACGCACGGCCCCAGGATGCCCTCGGGAGCTGCTCGCCGCCGCCGCCCTTGGCTGCTGGGCAAAGGAAAAGGAGGAGCGAGGCCGTCAGCGCTCCATGCCAGTCCCAGCCCTCCAAAGAAAGGCGCGCCCCCAAAGGCTGCAGCCTCAGGGGACCCCCTGCCCTGGGCAACCCCAGCCAGAGCCCCGAGGCGCCTGGCAGGACCACCCAGAAGGGCCCTGGGCACTCTCCGGCCCCGCCTGCACACCCAGCTCTCCCCCAGCTGGCCTGGCATGCAGACGCTTACCTCTGATGCAGCCGGGGGCGGGGGGCCCGCATGCAAACACTGGTGCCATCACCTGTGCACCGCCAAGCCGCTCAGCGCCAGGACGCCCTCGGGAGCTGACCGCCGCCACCACCACGCTCGTCCGGCATGCAAAGCAAAGCAGCAACGAGACCAGCAGTGGCCGCAGATGGGCCCCAGCCGCCCCAGAAACAAGCAGCCGACCCCCCCTCCCCTCCGTGACACACATTCCCCAGCCCTAGGGGACTCCCTTCCTGCTGCCCTGGGCAACTCCACTGAGGATCCCCCCCGAGGCACCAGCTGGGACCACCCAAAAGGGCCCTGCCACCTCTCCCAAACCTCCCAAGCACCTCCTGCCCACCGGAGCCCAGCACGCAGCCGCTTAGCTGCTCTGCTGCGAAGGGACCCCCTCCACCCCCCACCACCTCCTCCCGGGGCCACACACACCAACGCCAGCGTGCTTGCCTGCACACTGCAGCGCACGGGCCCGGGACATCCTCGGCAGCTGCTCACCGCCACGCTCGGCCGCCGTGCAAAGCAAAGGAGGAGTGAGGCCATCAGCGGCTGCCACCAGGCCACAGCCCCAAGAGACAAGCCCCCTGGGCCCCGACGGCACTCTCATCCCACCCTTGTGGAGGACTCCAGCGAGACCCCTGAGGGGCCAGGCAGCACAAGCCAAAAGGCTCCTCGGGGCTCTCCAACCCCTCCCAAACAGCCCCAACCCTCCGGGGCCCGGCCCGTGGCTGCGTACCTCCGCCACGGCACGCGGCCCCTCCGCACGCCAACACCGGCGCGCTCGCCTGCACTGCACTGCAGGGGCCTGGGACGTCCTCGGGAGCTGCTCTCCGCCACCCTCGGCCCCTGCGCAAAGCAAACGACGAGCAAAGCCAGCAGCAGCAGCTGCCAGGCCCCAGGCCCCAAACAACTCCCCACAGCTCCCTCGGCCCCAAGGCCCGCACACAGCTCGGGGCCCCCCACGCTGCACCACGGCAATGACAGTGCTGAGCCCCACGCTAGCTCCCCGGCTGCCCACGAGGACACCAACCTTGCGGCCAGGGGAGCCGCCCTCCACGGCCACCAGAACACACAACTCGCTGCCACCCCGGGCAACGGTGACAATGCCCTCAGCAACAGGCACTACCTCCCCGGCAAGACCAACAAGCGCCCCAGTCCCCCCACCAAACTCTCCCACCGTGGCACCCGCACGCCAAGAAGCCTGGCACGAGGGCCCCAGGCAGCCAAAAGCCCATGCTCAGAAACCCTCCCGCTGCTCCGGCCTCATCCGCAACCTCCTGATCCCTCTGCAGCACTCGACACTTGCTCTCGCAAAGGCTGCCTCACACAAGGACACCCTGCCAAGAAGACGACAGGCGCTCGGCCGCCACGCAAAGCAAAGGCGGCAAGAAGCCGCTGCCTGGACAAACCACCCCCGCCAGGCCCGCCACACCCAACGCCAACGCTCTGGCCCCAGGAGCCCCCTGCCCACTGGCCCTTTTCTCTCTCTTCCCACCACCAAACACAGTGGCAAAGTGCAGGCTCACCTTTGCCAGCAGAAGCAGGCTATACGGCGACTCTTTCCCAGCACACTTCTCCCCAAGGGCAGCAGCTCCCCCATTCACCTGACCCACCACCACCCCCTCCACGCTGCAGGCACACAGCCCACGCTCCGTCTGCCCACACCAAAAAGGGCGACATGATGGGCACGCTGCTCAGGCCGCAGGCACCCCTTCCCCCAGCCAGCAATGGCCGCCCAATTCGGATGCACCACACCGAGGGGACGTTGCAGGGAAAAAAGACCAAGGCCCCCGGCTCAGCTTTCCCAAATGACACCAGGTCGGGGGCTGGAGCTGGGGGGTCAAGACCAACTCCAGCAAACCTGTCCCAAAAGCAGCCCAAGGCTCGCTCTCTGCACCCACAAGTGCCCAACACCAACCTCCCCACACACCAGCGCAGCTCTTCTGAGATTGCAGTGGGCACGCAGGACACGAGTGGCACTAACGACAAGTCAACTCTCTGCTTTGGCGAGAGTCGCACAGCATGCAACAGCTTCTCCAACAGCTCACCCACCACCAAGCGCTTGCCGAGAAGCCCTCTTCGGCCCCTGCCCCCCCACCCCCCCGTAGCATTGGCGTGCCAAGTGCAGCCTCCAGAGACCTGCCCGTCCACGCTTCTGCTCGCTCCTCCCAAACCCACACCGTGCCCACTCAGACCCTGACACCAAAGCATCAGCCCCCCCTCCTCCTCGCAACGGTCACGCACTCGCCTGAAGTTGCAGAAAAGCGGTCTTGGGCCCCTCCAATGCCCTCCCTTAGCCAGTGCGAGGCAGAGGCCCAGCTCAGCACCAGAGAAGAGCTTGCCAAGCTCCACCCGCCGCCACCTTCTCTTCTCCAGGCTGAACGCTCCCAGCTTGCTCAGCCTCTCCTCCGAGGAGAGAGGCTGCCGCCCCTTCCTCGCCTTGGTGACCCTTTGCTGGACTCGCTGCAGTCGGTCCATGTCTCTCGTGTCCTGGGCAGCCCACAGCTGGAGCCAGTACTCCGCGGGTGGCCTGCCCAGGGCTGAGGAGAGGGCAAGGAGCCTCCCCCACACCCACCCTTCCCCCGCTACCTGCTGGCAATGCTCTTCTCATGCTTCCCAGGATACCTTCTTGGCCACAAGGGCACATTGCTGCCTCCTGCTCAGCTCGTGCACCACCACCACCCCCAGGGCCTTCTCCGCCGAGCCGCTCTCCAGCTGCCTGGCCCCTAGCACGGACCGGTGCCCGCGTTCTTCGTCTCCCCCGCCCCGGGGCGCACCCTTTGCCTTTGTGGCACGCCAGGCGCTTGCTCTCTGCCCCTTTTGCCAGCCTCTGCAGGGCCCTGGGAAAAGCAGCACAGCAACTTGGGCCATCAGCCACTCCTCCCAGGCTTGCATCACCTGTGTGACCTTGCTGCAGGTGCATTCAGTTGCATCTGCCAGGCTGCTAAGGAAGACCTCTGGAGTGAGAACACCTGTGCAAGCTCTGGCACACCTGTCAGTGCCTGGCAGAGTAGCTGCTAGCAGGCCCAGTGTGTGCAACTACACCCTGACCAAGTGCCCACCAGGGCCAGGCAGGCCTAGTCGCCCTTTTGGCAACAATGTCTAGCTGCTTCCCGGACAGCAGGTTCTCAGGCTTAGCACAGCTGAGCTAAGGGGAGAGTTGGCATAGCTTTAAGGGGCCCGTAGGCTGCAACGAGTCCAGTCCCGCCTGGGCGGCCGGCCCGTGCCTCCAGCAGCCTCCCATCAGCGAGCCCCGCCACGCGGTTCCCGCGGCTCCCCGTGCAGCTCGGACTGCAAGTCCTTTCCTGTGTTACCCACCCCCCCCAACCCACTTGCTTTGAGGGTCTCTCGGCCAGTAGCCGAGCCTCTCTTGCCCACCTCCTGAGCACTATGTTCCACACGCTTGGCTCCAGCATTGAGCCCTGGCGGACACCTGTGGTGCCTGGCCTCTCGCTGCTCCCTGTGCCCCCGAGCACAGCCCGCGGAGACCAGCGCTCGAGGCAGTGTTGCCTGCACCTCCCTGACCGCTTACCTAGCCTGTCCTTGCTCGGCTTGTCTAGGAGGAGGTGCAGGGCAGAGGCTGCTCGGAGTTTCCCAGACCCTCCGTCTTGCCCTTCTGGAAGGCTGGAGCCACTTTTGCCCTCCTCCCGTCCGCAGGCCCCTCGCCTCATCGCCACGACCTTTCCGAGATGATAGCGCGTGGCCTTACAATGACATGGGCCAGCGCCCGCCGCGCTCACGCGTGCAGCCCACCCGGGCCCATGCACGCGCCTGCGTCCACTTTGCTTCCACGCTCCCTTACCTGATCGTCCAGCCCGGGTCCGTCTTAGAGCAGCCTTCCCCTCTGCTCGCAGGCACCTGTGAGTGCTGAAGCCCGGTCTTCCTGGTGAAGCCTGAGCTGAAGAAAGCCTTCAGGACCTCTGCCTTGTCAGGCTCCTTTGTGCCCAGGGCCCCCGCCCCCTCTCGCAGCAGGCCCCCGGTTTCCCTCGCCTTCCTTTTGCTGCTGGTGGACGCTTAGGAGCCTTTCTTGTTGCCTTTCGTGGCCCTGGCCAGCTTCAACTCCAGGGGGCCTTTAGCTTGCCTAATGCCAGCCTCATGCGCACGCACGTGCTCACACGCTGTCTCCAGCTATGTGTCCTGAGGCACGCGACCACCTGCTTCCACCTCTTCTACACTTTGGACGTTTTTGGCACGAAAGACCGCTCCTCTGCTACAGAAGCGGTTCTCAAGGCAAAAGCTACAGGGGGAAAGTGAAGAGAAGAGCGAGAAAGGCCAGAGTGGTTGTGTTGGAGGTATGGGGAAAAAGGAGAGTAAGGTATTATTCAGTCTTTCACAGGTAGTTAACAAAACAAGGCCTTGAAGGAAGGAGCAAGACAACACTATAAGGCAACCAGATAAGGAAGTTCCCAAATAAACCTGAAGAGAACAAAAACAGCTGATAAACAGAGGAGAGAACTACTTGAACTCCGGGTGAACTATCCTAATTAGCATAATAAAAAACCCACCGGCAAGCAGGGAAGCCCCCTGCTGATCAAAGCCCCTTCCCCATAGAGCATGCCGAGTAGAAAAAGAGGACACTGTGACTTCCAATGAAGAGGAGACCTAACAGAACCAATAAGAATGAGGAGGACTTAATGGCCTTGTAAACTATACTGAGAACTGTTGCTTAAACTGTATAAAGTGTAAGCTGTGTAGTAATGAGGTGTGCTAGCTTGGTGGAGTTACCACCTAGCACCCATCTCTGCGCAGAAATGAATTAAACAAATATCTCGACTCTGTGTGGTTTAGGCTCATTGCACACCGGGCGAAAGAACCCTTCTTTGGGACAACAGGTGCACACTGTGCAGAACGTCAAGCTGCTGAGCCCTCGGATGAACATGGTCATTAGGTAAGGCCAGTTGTGCTCCAGGAGCCTCTCGCTGGCGCTGGCTAACAGCAGAGGGCTAGCGCAGAGCAGAAGAGCAAGGCATCGCGGGAGAGCGGTCTGTCCCAACACAGCCCTTCCCGTCAGCAAGGGCTCCGTGAGTTCCCGAGTGGGAAAACCGCACAGCGGCCAGGGCTGTTTTCCGTGGGCAAAACAGGCACCAGTGGTCTCAGGCGAAACACTGGTTGCCTTATTTCAAACAAGCCAGGGACGGTTTTGGCTTCCCCAGCGTGCTGCCAACTGGAACGCGGACAGTACCTGTGTGGGGGCTACAGCACCTTTGGCAGCGCATCAAGAGCAAGGCCCGAGCAACTTGCAGCCTTTGGCGAGGAAATGGCGCAGGCAGAAGGCTAGGCCTCTTCCAGGCATACAGGCCCTTTTACAAGAGCTGCAGCTGCTTTTGGCGCTCAGCGGCCAAGCCATCACAAACACACGGGAAAAAGTCAACACCGAGCACAGGCACTCAGAGGCATCGAGCTACCTTGCAGCAGGGCTTCTTCTCGAAGGCTGAGAGGAGGGTACTAGCACCACTACCTCGGAAAGACGTCAAAGCCCTAGCTGCCTGCAGCCTTGCCTTTGCCGGCCTCAGCTGCCTGGACACTGCCTGGGCTTCAACAGCCTCACGAGAGCACTTTCGCCATCTGCTGCTTCTCGGCTCTTGCTCTTTGCTGCTGGCTTCCAAAGGCTCCTCTGCCGCTCATCACCCTGGCGGTTCCCTCACCACGCGCACGCTGCCATATGCCCAGCAAGCAGCTGCTGCTCCATGTGGGTGGCCAGCAGAAAGTCGCAAACGCACTCCCCGTGCTTGCAAGAGCGCGCCTTTCAGAACGCCAAGCTGACGTCCAGACAAACTCCCAAAGCACAGGGGGAGCAGTTCCATCGGGAGCTGTTTCTTGCCTTGCTATTTTGTTTTGCTCGGTAGCAGTGACCTCGTTAGGCACACCGCTCTCTCTTCGAGACTGCAACGGACAAACCCAAAGAGCCACTCAGCGAGCATCATCTCTTTAATAAGGTCTTTCCTTTTCTACAAAAGTGGACGAGACACATGTTGTTTCTCAGGGGCAAAGCGAATGCCCTCCCTCAGGTGCCGCCGGCGCGCTCGCCTCCGCCACCAAGACGCACGGCCCCAGGATGCCCTCGGGAGCTGCTCGCCGCCGCCGCCCTTGGCTGCTGGGCAAAGGAAAAGGAGGAGCGAGGCCGTCAGCGCTCCATGCCAGTCCCAGCCCTCCAAAGAAAGGCGCGCCCCCAAAGGCTGCAGCCTCAGGGGACCCCCTGCCCTGGGCAACCCCAGCCAGAGCCCCGAGGCGCCTGGCAGGACCACCCAGAAGGGCCCTGGGCACTCTCCGGCCCCGCCTGCACACCCAGCTCTCCCCCAGCTGGCCTGGCATGCAGACGCTTACCTCTGATGCAGCCGGGGGCGGGGGGCCCGCATGCAAACACTGGTGCCATCACCTGTGCACCGCCAAGCCGCTCAGCGCCAGGACGCCCTCGGGAGCTGACCGCCGCCACCACCACGCTCGTCCGGCATGCAAAGCAAAGCAGCAACGAGACCAGCAGTGGCCGCAGATGGGCCCCAGCCGCCCCAGAAACAAGCAGCCGACCCCCCCTCCCCTCCGTGACACACATTCCCCAGCCCTAGGGGACTCCCTTCCTGCTGCCCTGGGCAACTCCACTGAGGATCCCCCCCGAGGCACCAGCTGGGACCACCCAAAAGGGCCCTGCCACCTCTCCCAAACCTCCCAAGCACCTCCTGCCCACCGGAGCCCAGCACGCAGCCACTTAGCTGCTCTGCTGCGAAGGGACCCCCTCCACCCCCCACCACCTCCTCCCGGGGCCACACACACCAACGCCAGCGTGCTTGCCTGCACACTGCAGCGCACGGGCCCGGGACATCCTCGGCAGCTGCTCACCGCCACGCTCGGCCGCCGTGCAAAGCAAAGGAGGAGTGAGGCCATCAGCGGCTGCCACCAGGCCACAGCCCCAAGAGACAAGCCCCCTGGGCCCCGACGGCACTCTCATCCCACCCTTGTGGAGGACTCCAGCGAGACCCCTGAGGGGCCAGGCAGCACAAGCCAAAAGGCTCCTCGGGGCTCTCCAACCCCTCCCAAACAGCCCCAACCCTCCGGGGCCCGGCCCGTGGCTGCGTACCTCCGCCACGGCACGCGGCCCCTCCGCACGCCAACACCGGCGCGCTCGCCTGCACTGCACTGCAGGGGCCTGGGACGTCCTCGGGAGCTGCTCTCCGCCACCCTCGGCCCCTGCGCAAAGCAAACGACGAGCAAAGCCAGCAGCAGCAGCTGCCAGGCCCCAGGCCCCAAACAACTCCCCACAGCTCCCTCGGCCCCAAGGCCCGCACACAGCTCGGGGCCCCCCACGCTGCACCACGGCAATGACAGTGCTGAGCCCCACGCTAGCTCCCCGGCTGCCCACGAGGACACCAACCTTGCGGCCAGGGGAGCCGCCCTCCACGGCCACCAGAACACACAACTCGCTGCCACCCCGGGCAACGGTGACAATGCCCTCAGCAACAGGCACTACCTCCCCGGCAAGACCAACAAGCGCCCCAGTCCCCCCACCAAACTCTCCCACCGTGGCACCCGCACGCCAAGAAGCCTGGCACGAGGGCCCCAGGCAGCCAAAAGCCCATGCTCAGAAACCCTCCCGCTGCTCCGGCCTCATCCGCAACCTCCTGATCCCTCTGCAGCACTCGACACTTGCTCTCGCAAAGGCTGCCTCACACAAGGACACCCTGCCAAGAAGACGACAGGCGCTCGGCCGCCACGCAAAGCAAAGGCGGCAAGAAGCCGCTGCCTGGACAAACCACCCCCGCCAGGCCCGCCACACCCAACGCCAACGCTCTGGCCCCAGGAGCCCCCTGCCCACTGGCCCTTTTCTCTCTCTTCCCACCACCAAACACAGTGGCAAAGTGCAGGCTCACCTTTGCCAGCAGAAGCAGGCTATACGGCGACTCTTTCCCAGCACACTTCTCCCCAAGGGCAGCAGCTCCCCCATTCACCTGACCCACCACCACCCCCTCCACGCTGCAGGCACACAGCCCACGCTCCGTCTGCCCACACCAAAAAGGGCGACATGATGGGCACGCTGCTCAGGCCGCAGGCACCCCTTCCCCCAGCCAGCAATGGCCGCCCAATTCGGATGCACCACACCGAGGGGACGTTGCAGGGAAAAAAGACCAAGGCCCCCGGCTCAGCTTTCCCAAATGACACCAGGTCGGGGGCTGGAGCTGGGGGGTCAAGACCAACTCCAGCAAACCTGTCCCAAAAGCAGCCCAAGGCTCGCTCTCTGCACCCACAAGTGCCCAACACCAACCTCCCCACACACCAGCGCAGCTCTTCTGAGATTGCAGTGGGCACGCAGGACACGAGTGGCACTAACGACAAGTCAACTCTCTGCTTTGGCGAGAGTCGCACAGCATGCAACAGCTTCTCCAACAGCTCACCCACCACCAAGCGCTTGCCGAGAAGCCCTCTTCGGCCCCTGCCCCCCCACCCCCCCGTAGCATTGGCGTGCCAAGTGCAGCCTCCAGAGACCTGCCCGTCCACGCTTCTGCTCGCTCCTCCCAAACCCACACCGTGCCCACTCAGACCCTGACACCAAAGCATCAGCCCCCCCTCCCCCTCGCAACGGTCACGCACTCGCCTGAAGTTGCAGAAAAGCGGTCTTGGGCCCCTCCGATGCCCTCCCTTAGCCAGTGCGAGGCAGAGGCCCAGCTCAGCACCAGAGAAGAGCTTGCCAAGCTCCACCCGCCGCCACCTTCTCTTCTCCAGGCTGAACACTTCCAGCTTGCTCAGCCTCTCCTCCGAGGAGAGAGGCTGCCGCCCCTTCCTCACCTTGGTGACCCTTTGCTGGACTCGCTGCAGTCGGTCCATGTCTCTCGTGTCCTGGGCAGCCCACAGCTGGAGCCAGTACTCCGCGGGTGGCCTGCCCAGGGCTGAGGAGAGGGCAAGGAGCCTCCCCCACACCCACCCTTCCCCCGCTACCTGCTGGCAATGCTCTTCTCATGCTTCCCAGGATACCTTCTTGGCCACAAGGGCACATTGCTGCCTCCTGCTCAGCTCGTGCACCACCACCACCCCCAGGGCCTTCTCCGCCGAGCCGCTCTCCAGCTGCCTGGCCCCTAGCACGGACCGGTGCCCGCGTTCTTCGTCTCCCCCGCCCCGGGGCGCACCCTTTGCCTTTGTGGCACGCCAGGAGCTTGCTCTCTGCCCCTTTTGCCAGCCTCTGCAGGGCCCTGGGAAAAGCAGCACAGCAGCTTGGGCCATCAGCCACTCCTCCCAGGCTTGCATCACCTGTGTGACCTTGCTGCAGGTGCATTCAGTTGCATCTGCCAGGCTGCTAAGGAAGACCTCTGGAGTGAGAACACCTGTGCAAGCTCTGGCACACCTGTCAGTGCCTGGCAGAGTAGCTGCTAGCAGGCCCAGTGTGTGCAACTACACCCTGACCAAGTGCCCACCAGGGCCAGGCGGGCCTAGTCGCCCTTTTGGCAACAATGTCTAGCTGCTTCCCGGACAGCAGGTTCTCAGGCTTAGCACAGCTGAGCTAAGGGGAGAGTTGGCATAGCTTTAAGGGGCCCGTAGGCTGCAACGAGTCCAGTGCCGCCTGGGCGGCCAGCCCGTGCCTCCAGCAGCCTCCCATCAGCGAGCCCCGCCACGCGGTTCCCGCGGCTCCCCGTGCAGCTCGGACTGCAAGTCCTTTCCTGTGTTACCCACCCCCCCCAACCCACTTGCTTTGAGGGTCTCTCGGCCAGTAGCCGAGCCTCTCTTGCCCACCTCCTGAGCACTATGTTCCACACGCTTGGCTCCAGCATTGAGCCCTGGCGGACACCTGTGGTGCCTGGCCTCTCGCTGCTCCCTGTGCCCCCGAGCACAGCCCGCGGAGACCAGCGCTCGAGGCAGTGTTGCCTGCACCTCCCTGACCGCTTACCTAGCCTGTCCTTGCTCGGCTTGTCTAGGAGGAGGTGCAGGGCAGAGGCTGCTCGGAGTTTCCCAGACCCTCCGTCTTGCCCTTCTGGAAGGCTGGAGCCACTTTTGCCCTCCTCCCGTCCGCAGGCCCCTCGCCTCATCGCCACGACCTTTCCGAGATGATAGCGCGTGGCCTTACAATGACATGGGCCAGCGCCCGCCGCGCTCACGCGTGCAGCCCACCCGGGCCCATGCACGCGCCTGCGTCCACTTTGCTTCCACGCTCCCTTACCTGATCGTCCAGCCCGGGTCCGTCTTAGAGCAGCCTTCCCCTCTGCTCGCAGGCACCTGTGAGTGCTGAAGCCCGGTCTTCCTGGTGAAGCCTGAGCTGAAGAAAGCCTTCAGGACCTCTGCCTTGTCAGGCTCCTTTGTGCCCAGGGCCCCCGCCCCCTCTCGCAGCAGGCCCCCGGTTTCCCTCGCCTTCCTTTTGCTGCTGGTGGACGCTTAGGAGCCTTTCTTGTTGCCTTTCGTGGCCCTGGCCAGCTTCAACTCCAGGGGGCCTTTAGCTTGCCTAATGCCAGCCTCATGCGCACGCACGTGCTCACACGCTGTCTCCAGCTATGTGTCCTGAGGCACGCGACCACCTGCTTCCACCTCTTCTACACTTTGGACGTTTTTGGCACGAAAGACCGCTCCTCTGCTACAGAAGCGGTTCTCAAGGCAAAAGCTACAGGGGGAAAGTGAAGAGAAGAGCGAGAAAGGCCAGAGTGGTTGTGTTGGAGGTATGGGGAAAAAGGAGAGTAAGGTATTATTCAGTCTTTCACAGGTAGTTAACAAAACAAGGCCTTGAAGGAAGGAGCAAGACAACACTATAAGGCAACCAGATAAGGAAGTTCCCAAATAAACCTGAAGAGAACAAAAACAGCTGATAAACAGAGGAGAGAACTACTTGAACTCCGGGTGAACTATCCTAATTAGCATAATAAAAAACCCACCGGCAAGCAGGGAAGCCCCCTGCTGATCAAAGCCCCTTCCCCATAGAGCATGCCGAGTAGAAAAAGAGGACACTGTGACTTCCAATGAAGAGGAGACCTAACAGAACCAATAAGAATGAGGAGGACTTAATGGCCTTGTAAACTATACTGAGAACTGTTGCTTAAACTGTATAAAGTGTAAGCTGTGTAGTAATGAGGTGTGCTAGCTTGGTGGAGTTACCACCTAGCACCCATCTCTGCGCAGAAATGAATTAAACAAATATCTCGACTCTGTGTGGTTTAGGCTCATTGCACACCGGGCGAAAGAACCCTTCTTTGGGACAACAGGTGCACACTGTGCAGAACGTCAAGCTGCTGAGCCCTCGGATGAACATGGTCATTAGGTAAGGCCAGTTGTGCTCCAGGAGCCTCTCGCTGGCGCTGGCTAACAGCAGAGGGCTAGCGCAGAGCAGAAGAGCAAGGCATCGCGGGAGAGCGGTCTGTCCCAACACAGCCCTTCCCGTCAGCAAGGGCTCCGTGAGTTCCCGAGTGGGAAAACCGCACAGCGGCCAGGGCTGTTTTCCGTGGGCAAAACAGGCACCAGTGGTCTCAGGCGAAACACTGGTTGCCTTATTTCAAACAAGCCAGGGACGGTTTTGGCTTCCCCAGCGTGCTGCCAACTGGAACGCGGACAGTACCTGTGTGGGGGCTACAGCACCTTTGGCAGCGCATCAAGAGCAAGGCCCGAGCAACTTGCAGCCTTTGGCGAGGAAATGGCGCAGGCAGAAGGCTAGGCCTCTTCCAGGCATACAGGCCCTTTTACAAGAGCTGCAGCTGCTTTTGGCGCTCAGCGGCCAAGCCATCACAAACACACGGGAAAAAGTCAACACCGAGCACAGGCACTCAGAGGCATCGAGCTACCTTGCAGCAGGGCTTCTTCTCGAAGGCTGAGAGGAGGGTACTAGCACCACTACCTCGGAAAGACGTCAAAGCCCTAGCTGCCTGCAGCCTTGCCTTTGCCGGCCTCAGCTGCCTGGACACTGCCTGGGCTTCAACAGCCTCACGAGAGCACTTTCGCCATCTGCTGCTTCTCGGCTCTTGCTCTTTGCTGCTGGCTTCCAAAGGCTCCTCTGCCGCTCATCACCCTGGCGGTTCCCTCACCACGCGCACGCTGCCATATGCCCAGCAAGCAGCTGCTGCTCCATGTGGGTGGCCAGCAGAAAGTCGCAAACGCACTCCCCGTGCTTGCAAGAGCGCGCCTTTCAGAACGCCAAGCTGACGTCCAGACAAACTCCCAAAGCACAGGGGGAGCAGTTCCATCGGGAGCTGTTTCTTGCCTTGCTATTTTGTTTTGCTCGGTAGCAGTGACCTCGTTAGGCACACCGCTCTCTCTTCGAGACTGCAACGGACAAACCCAAAGAGCCACTCAGCGAGCATCATCTCTTTAATAAGGTCTTTCCTTTTCTACAAAAGTGGACGAGACACATGTTGTTTCTCAGGGGCAAAGCGAATGCCCTCCCTCAGGTGCCGCCGGCGCGCTCGCCTCCGCCACCAAGACGCACGGCCCCAGGATGCCCTCGGGAGCTGCTCGCCGCCGCCGCCCTTGGCTGCTGGGCAAAGGAAAAGGAGGAGCGAGGCCGTCAGCGCTCCATGCCAGTCCCAGCCCTCCAAAGAAAGGCGCGCCCCCAAAGGCTGCAGCCTCAGGGGACCCCCTGCCCTGGGCAACCCCAGCCAGAGCCCCGAGGCGCCTGGCAGGACCACCCAGAAGGGCCCTGGGCACTCTCCGGCCCCGCCTGCACACCCAGCTCTCCCCCAGCTGGCCTGGCATGCAGACGCTTACCTCTGATGCAGCCGGGGGCGGGGGGCCCGCATGCAAACACTGGTGCCATCACCTGTGCACCGCCAAGCCGCTCAGCGCCAGGACGCCCTCGGGAGCTGACCGCCGCCACCACCACGCTCGTCCGGCATGCAAAGCAAAGCAGCAACGAGACCAGCAGTGGCCGCAGATGGGCCCCAGCCGCCCCAGAAACAAGCAGCCGACCCCCCCTCCCCTCCGTGACACACATTCCCCAGCCCTAGGGGACTCCCTTCCTGCTGCCCTGGGCAACTCCACTGAGGATCCCCCCCGAGGCACCAGCTGGGACCACCCAAAAGGGCCCTGCCACCTCTCCCAAACCTCCCAAGCACCTCCTGCCCACCGGAGCCCAGCACGCAGCCGCTTAGCTGCTCTGCTGCGAAGGGACCCCCTCCACCCCCCACCACCTCCTCCCGGGGCCACACACACCAACGCCAGCGTGCTTGCCTGCACACTGCAGCGCACGGGCCCGGGACATCCTCGGCAGCTGCTCACCGCCACGCTCGGCCGCCGTGCAAAGCAAAGGAGGAGTGAGGCCATCAGCGGCTGCCACCAGGCCACAGCCCCAAGAGACAAGCCCCCTGGGCCCCGACGGCACTCTCATCCCACCCTTGTGGAGGACTCCAGCGAGACCCCTGAGGGGCCAGGCAGCACAAGCCAAAAGGCTCCTCGGGGCTCTCCAACCCCTCCCAAACAGCCCCAACCCTCCGGGGCCCGGCCCGTGGCTGCGTACCTCCGCCACGGCACGCGGCCCCTCCGCACGCCAACACCGGCGCGCTCGCCT
The DNA here is from genome assembly GCF_040807025.1 of Struthio camelus. NCBI lineage: Eukaryota > Metazoa > Chordata > Aves > Struthioniformes > Struthionidae > Struthio > Struthio camelus. The sequence continues at coordinate 12,716 of NW_027182764.1, read as the reverse complement.
GCACTGCACTGCAGGGGCCTGGGACGTCCTCGGGAGCTGCTCTCCGCCACCCTCGGCCCCTGCGCAAAGCAAACGACGAGCAAAGCCAGCAGCAGCAGCTGCCAGGCCCCAGGCCCCAAACAACTCCCCACAGCTCCCTCGGCCCCAAGGCCCGCACACAGCTCGGGGCCCCCCACGCTGCACCACGGCAATGACAGTGCTGAGCCCCACGCTAGCTCCCCGGCTGCCCACGAGGACACCAACCTTGCGGCCAGGGGAGCCGCCCTCCACGGCCACCAGAACACACAACTCGCTGCCACCCCGGGCAACGGTGACAATGCCCTCAGCAACAGGCACTACCTCCCCGGCAAGACCAACAAGCGCCCCAGTCCCCCCACCAAACTCTCCCACCGTGGCACCCGCACGCCAAGAAGCCTGGCACGAGGGCCCCAGGCAGCCAAAAGCCCATGCTCAGAAACCCTCCCGCTGCTCCGGCCTCATCCGCAACCTCCCGATCCCTCTGCAGCACTCGACACTTGCTCTCGCAAAGGCTGCCTCACACAAGGACACCCTGCCAAGAAGACGACAGGCGCTCGGCCGCCACGCAAAGCAAAGGCGGCAAGAAGCCGCTGCCTGGACAAACCACCCCCGCCAGGCCCGCCACACCCAACGCCAACGCTCTGGCCCCAGGAGCCCCCTGCCCACTGGCCCTTTTCTCTCTCTTCCCACCACCAAACACAGTGGCAAAGTGCAGGCTCACCTTTGCCAGCAGAAGCAGGCTATACGGCGACTCTTTCCCAGCACACTTCTCCCCAAGGGCAGCAGCTCCCCCATTCACCTGACCCACCACCACCCCCTCCACGCTGCAGGCACACAGCCCACGCTCCGTCTGCCCACACCAAAAAGGGCGACATGATGGGCACGCTGCTCAGGCCGCAGGCACCCCTTCCCCCAGCCAGCAATGGCCGCCCAATTCGGATGCACCACACCGAGGGGACGTTGCAGGGAAAAAAGACCAAGGCCCCCGGCTCAGCTTTCCCAAATGACACCAGGTCGGGGGCTGGAGCTGGGGGGTCAAGACCAACTCCAGCAAACCTGTCCCAAAAGCAGCCCAAGGCTCGCTCTCTGCACCCACAAGTGCCCAACACCAACCTCCCCACACACCAGCGCAGCTCTTCTGAGATTGCAGTGGGCACGCAGGACACGAGTGGCACTAACGACAAGTCAACTCTCTGCTTTGGCGAGAGTCGCACAGCATGCAACAGCTTCTCCAACAGCTCACCCACCACCAAGCGCTTGCCGAGAAGCCCTCTTCGGCCCCTGCCCCCCCACCCCCCCGTAGCATTGGCGTGCCAAGTGCAGCCTCCAGAGACCTGCCCGTCCACGCTTCTGCTCGCTCCTCCCAAACCCACACCGTGCCCACTCAGACCCTGACACCAAAGCATCAGCCCCCCCTCCTCCTCGCAACGGTCACGCACTCGCCTGAAGTTGCAGAAAAGCGGTCTTGGGCCCCTCCAATGCCCTCCCTTAGCCAGTGCGAGGCAGAGGCCCAGCTCAGCACCAGAGAAGAGCTTGCCAAGCTCCACCCGCCGCCACCTTCTCTTCTCCAGGCTGAACGCTCCCAGCTTGCTCAGCCTCTCCTCCGAGGAGAGAGGCTGCCGCCCCTTCCTCGCCTTGGTGACCCTTTGCTGGACTCGCTGCAGTCGGTCCATGTCTCTCGTGTCCTGGGCAGCCCACAGCTGGAGCCAGTACTCCGCGGGTGGCCTGCCCAGGGCTGAGGAGAGGGCAAGGAGCCTCCCCCACACCCACCCTTCCCCCGCTACCTGCTGGCAATGCTCTTCTCATGCTTCCCAGGATACCTTCTTGGCCACAAGGGCACATTGCTGCCTCCTGCTCAGCTCGTGCACCACCACCACCCCCAGGGCCTTCTCCGCCGAGCCGCTCTCCAGCTGCCTGGCCCCTAGCACGGACCGGTGCCCGCGTTCTTCGTCTCCCCCGCCCCGGGGCGCACCCTTTGCCTTTGTGGCACGCCAGGCGCTTGCTCTCTGCCCCTTTTGCCAGCCTCTGCAGGGCCCTGGGAAAAGCAGCACAGCAACTTGGGCCATCAGCCACTCCTCCCAGGCTTGCATCACCTGTGTGACCTTGCTGCAGGTGCATTCAGTTGCATCTGCCAGGCTGCTAAGGAAGACCTCTGGAGTGAGAACACCTGTGCAAGCTCTGGCACACCTGTCAGTGCCTGGCAGAGTAGCTGCTAGCAGGCCCAGTGTGTGCAACTACACCCTGACCAAGTGCCCACCAGGGCCAGGCGGGCCTAGTCGCCCTTTTGGCAACAATGTCTAGCTGCTTCCCGGACAGCAGGTTCTCAGGCTTAGCACAGCTGAGCTAAGGGGAGAGTTGGCATAGCTTTAAGGGGCCCGTAGGCTGCAACGAGTCCAGTCCCGCCTGGGCGGCCGGCCCGTGCCTCCAGCAGCCTCCCATCAGCGAGCCCCGCCACGCGGTTCCCGCGGCTCCCCGTGCAGCTCGGACTGCAAGTCCTTTCCTGTGTTACCCACCCCCCCCAACCCACTTGCTTTGAGGGTCTCTCGGCCAGTAGCCGAGCCTCTCTTGCCCACCTCCTGAGCACTATGTTCCACACGCTTGGCTCCAGCATTGAGCCCTGGCGGACACCTGTGGTGCCTGGCCTCTCGCTGCTCCCTGTGCCCCCGAGCACAGCCCGCGGAGACCAGCGCTCGAGGCAGTGTTGCCTGCACCTCCCTGACCGCTTACCTAGCCTGTCCTTGCTCGGCTTGTCTAGGAGGAGGTGCAGGGCAGAGGCTGCTCGGAGTTTCCCAGACCCTCCGTCTTGCCCTTCTGGAAGGCTGGAGCCACTTTTGCCCTCCTCCCGTCCGCAGGCCCCTCGCCTCATCGCCACGACCTTTCCGAGATGATAGCGCGTGGCCTTACAATGACATGGGCCAGCGCCCGCCGCGCTCACGCGTGCAGCCCACCCGGGCCCATGCACGCGCCTGCGTCCACTTTGCTTCCACGCTCCCTTACCTGATCGTCCAGCCCGGGTCCGTCTTAGAGCAGCCTTCCCCTCTGCTCGCAGGCACCTGTGAGTGCTGAAGCCCGGTCTTCCTGGTGAAGCCTGAGCTGAAGAAAGCCTTCAGGACCTCTGCCTTGTCAGGCTCCTTTGTGCCCAGGGCCCCCGCCCCCTCTCGCAGCAGGCCCCCGGTTTCCCTCGCCTTCCTTTTGCTGCTGGTGGACGCTTAGGAGCCTTTCTTGTTGCCTTTCGTGGCCCTGGCCAGCTTCAACTCCAGGGGGCCTTTAGCTTGCCTAATGCCAGCCTCATGCGCACGCACGTGCTCACACGCTGTCTCCAGCTATGTGTCCTGAGGCACGCGACCACCTGCTTCCACCTCTTCTACACTTTGGACGTTTTTGGCACGAAAGACCGCTCCTCTGCTACAGAAGCGGTTCTCAAGGCAAAAGCTACAGGGGGAAAGTGAAGAGAAGAGCGAGAAAGGCCAGAGTGGTTGTGTTGGAGGTATGGGGAAAAAGGAGAGTAAGGTATTATTCAGTCTTTCACAGGTAGTTAACAAAACAAGGCCTTGAAGGAAGGAGCAAGACAACACTATAAGGCAACCAGATAAGGAAGTTCCCAAATAAACCTGAAGAGAACAAAAACAGCTGATAAACAGAGGAGAGAACTACTTGAACTCCGGGTGAACTATCCTAATTAGCATAATAAAAAACCCACCGGCAAGCAGGGAAGCCCCCTGCTGATCAAAGCCCCTTCCCCATAGAGCATGCCGAGTAGAAAAAGAGGACACTGTGACTTCCAATGAAGAGGAGACCTAACAGAACCAATAAGAATGAGGAGGACTTAATGGCCTTGTAAACTATACTGAGAACTGTTGCTTAAACTGTATAAAGTGTAAGCTGTGTAGTAATGAGGTGTGCTAGCTTGGTGGAGTTACCACCTAGCACCCATCTCTGCGCAGAAATGAATTAAACAAATATCTCGACTCTGTGTGGTTTAGGCTCATTGCACACCGGGCGAAAGAACCCTTCTTTGGGACAACAGGTGCACACTGTGCAGAACGTCAAGCTGCTGAGCCCTCGGATGAACATGGTCATTAGGTAAGGCCAGTTGTGCTCCAGGAGCCTCTCGCTGGCGCTGGCTAACAGCAGAGGGCTAGCGCAGAGCAGAAGAGCAAGGCATCGCGGGAGAGCGGTCTGTCCCAACACAGCCCTTCCCGTCAGCAAGGGCTCCGTGAGTTCCCGAGTGGGAAAACCGCACAGCGGCCAGGGCTGTTTTCCGTGGGCAAAACAGGCACCAGTGGTCTCAGGCGAAACACTGGTTGCCTTATTTCAAACAAGCCAGGGACGGTTTTGGCTTCCCCAGCGTGCTGCCAACTGGAACGCGGACAGTACCTGTGTGGGGGCTACAGCACCTTTGGCAGCGCATCAAGAGCAAGGCCCGAGCAACTTGCAGCCTTTGGCGAGGAAATGGCGCAGGCAGAAGGCTAGGCCTCTTCCAGGCATACAGGCCCTTTTACAAGAGCTGCAGCTGCTTTTGGCGCTCAGCGGCCAAGCCATCACAAACACACGGGAAAAAGTCAACACCGAGCACAGGCACTCAGAGGCATCGAGCTACCTTGCAGCAGGGCTTCTTCTCGAAGGCTGAGAGGAGGGTACTAGCACCACTACCTCGGAAAGACGTCAAAGCCCTAGCTGCCTGCAGCCTTGCCTTTGCCGGCCTCAGCTGCCTGGACACTGCCTGGGCTTCAACAGCCTCACGAGAGCACTTTCGCCATCTGCTGCTTCTCGGCTCTTGCTCTTTGCTGCTGGCTTCCAAAGGCTCCTCTGCCGCTCATCACCCTGGCGGTTCCCTCACCACGCGCACGCTGCCATATGCCCAGCAAGCAGCTGCTGCTCCATGTGGGTGGCCAGCAGAAAGTCGCAAACGCACTCCCCGTGCTTGCAAGAGCGCGCCTTTCAGAACGCCAAGCTGACGTCCAGACAAACTCCCAAAGCACAGGGGGAGCAGTTCCATCGGGAGCTGTTTCTTGCCTTGCTATTTTGTTTTGCTCGGTAGCAGTGACCTCGTTAGGCACACCGCTCTCTCTTCGAGACTGCAACGGACAAACCCAAAGAGCCACTCAGCGAGCATCATCTCTTTAATAAGGTCTTTCCTTTTCTACAAAAGTGGACGAGACACATGTTGTTTCTCAGGGGCAAAGCGAATGCCCTCCCTCAGGTGCCGCCGGCGCGCTCGCCTCCGCCACCAAGACGCACGGCCCCAGGATGCCCTCGGGAGCTGCTCGCCGCCGCCGCCCTTGGCTGCTGGGCAAAGGAAAAGGAGGAGCGAGGCCGTCAGCGCTCCATGCCAGTCCCAGCCCTCCAAAGAAAGGCGCGCCCCCAAAGGCTGCAGCCTCAGGGGACCCCCTGCCCTGGGCAACCCCAGCCAGAGCCCCGAGGCGCCTGGCAGGACCACCCAGAAGGGCCCTGGGCACTCTCCGGCCCCGCCTGCACACCCAGCTCTCCCCCAGCTGGCCTGGCATGCAGACGCTTACCTCTGATGCAGCCGGGGGCGGGGGGCCCGCATGCAAACACTGGTGCCATCACCTGTGCACCGCCAAGCCGCTCAGCGCCAGGACGCCCTCGGGAGCTGACCGCCGCCACCACCACGCTCGTCCGGCATGCAAAGCAAAGCAGCAACGAGACCAGCAGTGGCCGCAGATGGGCCCCAGCCGCCCCAGAAACAAGCAGCCGACCCCCCCTCCCCTCCGTGACACACATTCCCCAGCCCTAGGGGACTCCCTTCCTGCTGCCCTGGGCAACTCCACTGAGGATCCCCCCCGAGGCACCAGCTGGGACCACCCAAAAGGGCCCTGCCACCTCTCCCAAACCTCCCAAGCACCTCCTGCCCACCGGAGCCCAGCACGCAGCCACTTAGCTGCTCTGCTGCGAAGGGACCCCCTCCACCCCCCACCACCTCCTCCCGGGGCCACACACACCAACGCCAGCGTGCTTGCCTGCACACTGCAGCGCACGGGCCCGGGACATCCTCGGCAGCTGCTCACCGCCACGCTCGGCCGCCGTGCAAAGCAAAGGAGGAGTGAGGCCATCAGCGGCTGCCACCAGGCCACAGCCCCAAGAGACAAGCCCCCTGGGCCCCGACGGCACTCTCATCCCACCCTTGTGGAGGACTCCAGCGAGACCCCTGAGGGGCCAGGCAGCACAAGCCAAAAGGCTCCTCGGGGCTCTCCAACCCCTCCCAAACAGCCCCAACCCTCCGGGGCCCGGCCCGTGGCTGCGTACCTCCGCCACGGCACGCGGCCCCTCCGCACGCCAACACCGGCGCGCTCGCCTGCACTGCACTGCAGGGGCCTGGGACGTCCTCGGGAGCTGCTCTCCGCCACCCTCGGCCCCTGCGCAAAGCAAACGACGAGCAAAGCCAGCAGCAGCAGCTGCCAGGCCCCAGGCCCCAAACAACTCCCCACAGCTCCCTCGGCCCCAAGGCCCGCACACAGCTCGGGGCCCCCCACGCTGCACCACGGCAATGACAGTGCTGAGCCCCACGCTAGCTCCCCGGCTGCCCACGAGGACACCAACCTTGCGGCCAGGGGAGCCGCCCTCCACGGCCACCAGAACACACAACTCGCTGCCACCCCGGGCAACGGTGACAATGCCCTCAGCAACAGGCACTACCTCCCCGGCAAGACCAACAAGCGCCCCAGTCCCCCCACCAAACTCTCCCACCGTGGCACCCGCACGCCAAGAAGCCTGGCACGAGGGCCCCAGGCAGCCAAAAGCCCATGCTCAGAAACCCTCCCGCTGCTCCGGCCTCATCCGCAACCTCCCGATCCCTCTGCAGCACTCGACACTTGCTCTCGCAAAGGCTGCCTCACACAAGGACACCCTGCCAAGAAGACGACAGGCGCTCGGCCGCCACGCAAAGCAAAGGCGGCAAGAAGCCGCTGCCTGGACAAACCACCCCCGCCAGGCCCGCCACACCCAACGCCAACGCTCTGGCCCCAGGAGCCCCCTGCCCACTGGCCCTTTTCTCTCTCTTCCCACCACCAAACACAGTGGCAAAGTGCAGGCTCACCTTTGCCAGCAGAAGCAGGCTATACGGCGACTCTTTCCCAGCACACTTCTCCCCAAGGGCAGCAGCTCCCCCATTCACCTGACCCACCACCACCCCCTCCACGCTGCAGGCACACAGCCCACGCTCCGTCTGCCCACACCAAAAAGGGCGACATGATGGGCACGCTGCTCAGGCCGCAGGCACCCCTTCCCCCAGCCAGCAATGGCCGCCCAATTCGGATGCACCACACCGAGGGGACGTTGCAGGGAAAAAAGACCAAGGCCCCCGGCTCAGCTTTCCCAAATGACACCAGGTCGGGGGCTGGAGCTGGGGGGTCAAGACCAACTCCAGCAAACCTGTCCCAAAAGCAGCCCAAGGCTCGCTCTCTGCACCCACAAGTGCCCAACACCAACCTCCCCACACACCAGCGCAGCTCTTCTGAGATTGCAGTGGGCACGCAGGACACGAGTGGCACTAACGACAAGTCAACTCTCTGCTTTGGCGAGAGTCGCACAGCATGCAACAGCTTCTCCAACAGCTCACCCACCACCAAGCGCTTGCCGAGAAGCCCTCTTCGGCCCCTGCCCCCCCACCCCCCCGTAGCATTGGCGTGCCAAGTGCAGCCTCCAGAGACCTGCCCGTCCACGCTTCTGCTCGCTCCTCCCAAACCCACACCGTGCCCACTCAGACCCTGACACCAAAGCATCAGCCCCCCCTCCCCCTCGCAACGGTCACGCACTCGCCTGAAGTTGCAGAAAAGCGGTCTTGGGCCCCTCCGATGCCCTCCCTTAGCCAGTGCGAGGCAGAGGCCCAGCTCAGCACCAGAGAAGAGCTTGCCAAGCTCCACCCGCCGCCACCTTCTCTTCTCCAGGCTGAACACTTCCAGCTTGCTCAGCCTCTCCTCCGAGGAGAGAGGCTGCCGCCCCTTCCTCACCTTGGTGACCCTTTGCTGGACTCGCTGCAGTCGGTCCATGTCTCTCGTGTCCTGGGCAGCCCACAGCTGGAGCCAGTACTCCGCGGGTGGCCTGCCCAGGGCTGAGGAGAGGGCAAGGAGCCTCCCCCACACCCACCCTTCCCCCGCTACCTGCTGGCAATGCTCTTCTCATGCTTCCCAGGATACCTTCTTGGCCACAAGGGCACATTGCTGCCTCCTGCTCAGCTCGTGCACCACCACCACCCCCAGGGCCTTCTCCGCCGAGCCGCTCTCCAGCTGCCTGGCCCCTAGCACGGACCGGTGCCCGCGTTCTTCGTCTCCCCCGCCCCGGGGCGCACCCTTTGCCTTTGTGGCACGCCAGGAGCTTGCTCTCTGCCCCTTTTGCCAGCCTCTGCAGGGCCCTGGGAAAAGCAGCACAGCAGCTTGGGCCATCAGCCACTCCTCCCAGGCTTGCATCACCTGTGTGACCTTGCTGCAGGTGCATTCAGTTGCATCTGCCAGGCTGCTAAGGAAGACCTCTGGAGTGAGAACACCTGTGCAAGCTCTGGCACACCTGTCAGTGCCTGGCAGAGTAGCTGCTAGCAGGCCCAGTGTGTGCAACTACACCCTGACCAAGTGCCCACCAGGGCCAGGCGGGCCTAGTCGCCCTTTTGGCAACAATGTCTAGCTGCTTCCCGGACAGCAGGTTCTCAGGCTTAGCACAGCTGAGCTAAGGGGAGAGTTGGCATAGCTTTAAGGGGCCCGTAGGCTGCAACGAGTCCAGTGCCGCCTGGGCGGCCAGCCCGTGCCTCCAGCAGCCTCCCATCAGCGAGCCCCGCCACGCGGTTCCCGCGGCTCCCCGTGCAGCTCGGACTGCAAGTCCTTTCCTGTGTTACCCACCCCCCCCAACCCACTTGCTTTGAGGGTCTCTCGGCCAGTAGCCGAGCCTCTCTTGCCCACCTCCTGAGCACTATGTTCCACACGCTTGGCTCCAGCATTGAGCCCTGGCGGACACCTGTGGTGCCTGGCCTCTCGCTGCTCCCTGTGCCCCCGAGCACAGCCCGCGGAGACCAGCGCTCGAGGCAGTGTTGCCTGCACCTCCCTGACCGCTTACCTAGCCTGTCCTTGCTCGGCTTGTCTAGGAGGAGGTGCAGGGCAGAGGCTGCTCGGAGTTTCCCAGACCCTCCGTCTTGCCCTTCTGGAAGGCTGGAGCCACTTTTGCCCTCCTCCCGTCCGCAGGCCCCTCGCCTCATCGCCACGACCTTTCCGAGATGATAGCGCGTGGCCTTACAATGACATGGGCCAGCGCCCGCCGCGCTCACGCGTGCAGCCCACCCGGGCCCATGCACGCGCCTGCGTCCACTTTGCTTCCACGCTCCCTTACCTGATCGTCCAGCCCGGGTCCGTCTTAGAGCAGCCTTCCCCTCTGCTCGCAGGCACCTGTGAGTGCTGAAGCCCGGTCTTCCTGGTGAAGCCTGAGCTGAAGAAAGCCTTCAGGACCTCTGCCTTGTCAGGCTCCTTTGTGCCCAGGGCCCCCGCCCCCTCTCGCAGCAGGCCCCCGGTTTCCCTCGCCTTCCTTTTGCTGCTGGTGGACGCTTAGGAGCCTTTCTTGTTGCCTTTCGTGGCCCTGGCCAGCTTCAACTCCAGGGGGCCTTTAGCTTGCCTAATGCCAGCCTCATGCGCACGCACGTGCTCACACGCTGTCTCCAGCTATGTGTCCTGAGGCACGCGACCACCTGCTTCCACCTCTTCTACACTTTGGACGTTTTTGGCACGAAAGACCGCTCCTCTGCTACAGAAGCGGTTCTCAAGGCAAAAGCTACAGGGGGAAAGTGAAGAGAAGAGCGAGAAAGGCCAGAGTGGTTGTGTTGGAGGTATGGGGAAAAAGGAGAGTAAGGTATTATTCAGTCTTTCACAGGTAGTTAACAAAACAAGGCCTTGAAGGAAGGAGCAAGACAACACTATAAGGCAACCAGATAAGGAAGTTCCCAAATAAACCTGAAGAGAACAAAAACAGCTGATAAACAGAGGAGAGAACTACTTGAACTCCGGGTGAACTATCCTAATTAGCATAATAAAAAACCCACCGGCAAGCAGGGAAGCCCCCTGCTGATCAAAGCCCCTTCCCCATAGAGCATGCCGAGTAGAAAAAGAGGACACTGTGACTTCCAATGAAGAGGAGACCTAACAGAACCAATAAGAATGAGGAGGACTTAATGGCCTTGTAAACTATACTGAGAACTGTTGCTTAAACTGTATAAAGTGTAAGCTGTGTAGTAATGAGGTGTGCTAGCTTGGTGGAGTTACCACCTAGCACCCATCTCTGCGCAGAAATGAATTAAACAAATATCTCGACTCTGTGTGGTTTAGGCTCATTGCACACCGGGCGAAAGAACCCTTCTTTGGGACAACAGGTGCACACTGTGCAGAACGTCAAGCTGCTGAGCCCTCGGATGAACATGGTCATTAGGTAAGGCCAGTTGTGCTCCAGGAGCCTCTCGCTGGCGCTGGCTAACAGCAGAGGGCTAGCGCAGAGCAGAAGAGCAAGGCATCGCGGGAGAGCGGTCTGTCCCAACACAGCCCTTCCCGTCAGCAAGGGCTCCGTGAGTTCCCGAGTGGGAAAACCGCACAGCGGCCAGGGCTGTTTTCCGTGGGCAAAACAGGCACCAGTGGTCTCAGGCGAAACACTGGTTGCCTTATTTCAAACAAGCCAGGGACGGTTTTGGCTTCCCCAGCGTGCTGCCAACTGGAACGCGGACAGTACCTGTGTGGGGGCTACAGCACCTTTGGCAGCGCATCAAGAGCAAGGCCCGAGCAACTTGCAGCCTTTGGCGAGGAAATGGCGCAGGCAGAAGGCTAGGCCTCTTCCAGGCATACAGGCCCTTTTACAAGAGCTGCAGCTGCTTTTGGCGCTCAGCGGCCAAGCCATCACAAACACACGGGAAAAAGTCAACACCGAGCACAGGCACTCAGAGGCATCGAGCTACCTTGCAGCAGGGCTTCTTCTCGAAGGCTGAGAGGAGGGTACTAGCACCACTACCTCGGAAAGACGTCAAAGCCCTAGCTGCCTGCAGCCTTGCCTTTGCCGGCCTCAGCTGCCTGGACACTGCCTGGGCTTCAACAGCCTCACGAGAGCACTTTCGCCATCTGCTGCTTCTCGGCTCTTGCTCTTTGCTGCTGGCTTCCAAAGGCTCCTCTGCCGCTCATCACCCTGGCGGTTCCCTCACCACGCGCACGCTGCCATATGCCCAGCAAGCAGCTGCTGCTCCATGTGGGTGGCCAGCAGAAAGTCGCAAACGCACTCCCCGTGCTTGCAAGAGCGCGCCTTTCAGAACGCCAAGCTGACGTCCAGACAAACTCCCAAAGCACAGGGGGAGCAGTTCCATCGGGAGCTGTTTCTTGCCTTGCTATTTTGTTTTGCTCGGTAGCAGTGACCTCGTTAGGCACACCGCTCTCTCTTCGAGACTGCAACGGACAAACCCAAAGAGCCACTCAGCGAGCATCATCTCTTTAATAAGGTCTTTCCTTTTCTACAAAAGTGGACGAGACACATGTTGTTTCTCAGGGGCAAAGCGAATGCCCTCCCTCAGGTGCCGCCGGCGCGCTCGCCTCCGCCACCAAGACGCACGGCCCCAGGATGCCCTCGGGAGCTGCTCGCCGCCGCCGCCCTTGGCTGCTGGGCAAAGGAAAAGGAGGAGCGAGGCCGTCAGCGCTCCATGCCAGTCCCAGCCCTCCAAAGAAAGGCGCGCCCCCAAAGGCTGCAGCCTCAGGGGACCCCCTGCCCTGGGCAACCCCAGCCAGAGCCCCGAGGCGCCTGGCAGGACCACCCAGAAGGGCCCTGGGCACTCTCCGGCCCCGCCTGCACACCCAGCTCTCCCCCAGCTGGCCTGGCATGCAGACGCTTACCTCTGATGCAGCCGGGGGCGGGGGGCCCGCATGCAAACACTGGTGCCATCACCTGTGCACCGCCAAGCCGCTCAGCGCCAGGACGCCCTCGGGAGCTGACCGCCGCCACCACCACGCTCGTCCGGCATGCAAAGCAAAGCAGCAACGAGACCAGCAGTGGCCGCAGATGGGCCCCAGCCGCCCCAGAAACAAGCAGCCGACCCCCCCTCCCCTCCGTGACACACATTCCCCAGCCCTAGGGGACTCCCTTCCTGCTGCCCTGGGCAACTCCACTGAGGATCCCCCCCGAGGCACCAGCTGGGACCACCCAAAAGGGCCCTGCCACCTCTCCCAAACCTCCCAAGCACCTCCTGCCCACCGGAGCCCAGCACGCAGCCACTTAGCTGCTCTGCTGCGAAGGGACCCCCTCCACCCCCCACCACCTCCTCCCGGGGCCACACACACCAACGCCAGCGTGCTTGCCTGCACACTGCAGCGCACGGGCCCGGGACATCCTCGGCAGCTGCTCACCGCCACGCTCGGCCGCCGTGCAAAGCAAAGGAGGAGTGAGGCCATCAGCGGCTGCCACCAGGCCACAGCCCCAAGAGACAAGCCCCCTGGGCCCCGACGGCACTCTCATCCCACCCTTGTGGAGGACTCCAGCGAGACCCCTGAGGGGCCAGGCAGCACAAGCCAAAAGGCTCCTCGGGGCTCTCCAACCCCTCCCAAACAGCCCCAACCCTCCGGGGCCCGGCCCGTGGCTGCGTACCTCCGCCACGGCACGCGGCCCCTCCGCACGCCAACACCGGCGCGCTCGCCTGCACTGCACTGCAGGGGCCTGGGACGTCCTCGGGAGCTGCTCTC
>NW_027182763.1:0-56122 GCF_040807025.1 Struthio camelus | reverse complement strand
AGTGTATAAGGCACCCCATATTTAATTTTGTCATTTATGAAGTGTGGGAGAGTAAAAGATATTGCTTCTGCTTGCTAAGACAAGAATGCTTCTTGGGTTGGTAGAAGCTCTGCTCAGTGACAGAGAACGACTTGTAACACTAAGGACTGAAGCGAATAAACCCATTGGTGGCAGGAGGCCAACATGTAGAAGCAAATACCCCAGCCAGGACCGTAAGTACAGAATCCGATTTGTAACCACCTCCCCAACCCTCTTTTCCAAAGAGAGCAGCTTTCCTTTGGATTTCAGCGTTTTCGCTGTTGGCTCTCACGATTAACATGTTATCAAAAAGTTATATGGGTATGGAAACTATAAAGGGGAAAAAAAAAAGGGACAACGGGGTGGGAGAGATTGCCAACTGTCCGCGCAGGTGAAAATATGGGATCTGTGTTCGCCACTGATCGCAGAAGTGCATAAACTGTAAAACTGCTCTACACAGCTAGGGCAAAGACTGCAGAATTAAACATTAATGCTAAGCTTCTTAAGATGAACGCTGCGACTCCAGACTGTGTACATTAGAAGGGTTGACAGTAGACTAATTTCTAAAGGAGAAAATGTTTTAAAAATTAAGCACAGCCATCAATAAATCAGCCAAGCTTAAAATAAAAATAGGGGTTTGGATATATTCTGACATTTGAATATAATATAGCTATAAGAATGAAGGTTTTACAAAATTGTGTTCTAGAGCAGTCAACTATTTCTTATACTTAATGTCTTTATGCTGGAGATTGTGTTTAAAGAATTGTAACCAATAGTATATTTCATGGATTTGTATCAAACTTCATATGGTACTAACACTACGCTAATCATTTCTCTTAGAATATATATATATACCAATGCATATCTTTAGAGTGCTTTACCAGCGTTATTTAATGACATGCACAATAGCCCTTTGAGGTAAGTATTGTGGTGATGGAAAAGCTGAGACATGGCAAGATATTTCTTAAAGCTATTTTGTGAATAAGCAGAAGGGTGAGAATTAGAATTTAAGAGGACTTAGTTCCTCCAGATGACTAAGGATCGTCTCTATACAATGGTTTTCAAATATGATTAAATTATTAAAATGCTCTCATTCAAAATGCAAATAACATATGTGGGCTCTGGCCCACTCTAATGCCTTTGGCCTAAACTACCTCTTTTCACTGCTGAAGGCTACATCCTTACAGAAGCTTCATAATCTGGCCCCTTTTAGTGAAGTGCTTACATCAATAAGACCATCCATGTACAAAGATTAAGTACATGCTTTAATGCCTCAGTGGATTAAAGCCGTACGGTTCAGCACCTTAAAAGATTGAGCCTTAAATTTACATTTTAATGCATTATACTGCTAGAGACAATTAATTTTTAATTGGAAAGGCTTTGTTTTTGACAAACTTAGCCCAGCATTAAAATGAACATCCCACTGGCCAAATTCTTGTGCTCATGGACAGGACTTTACAGCCCTTCTCAGACTGCATTGAACTTTCTGTCCCTGTGGCCTGGCAAAACTCCTGAAAACTCTGGTTATTATGGAATTAAACCAAAGTTGATCCAACTGTTCATTTGAAGCCTTAGAGCGTGATTGCTGTGTCTCTTTGCTTTGAAGATAACAAGACAAAGCAGAGGAAGGGTGGGGAAGATTAGTTTTCAGATACCACCACAGTTTCCCTTTATCTATCTATTTTATGGGGCTTGTCTTGAGGTCACATTTCCTTCTAATAATGAAAGCTATTAAAAAAAAGTCATCAACTTACCTCCTGTCATATTTTCTGTGCTACTTTACAGTTAACTCACTAACACAGCAACTAGATTTAGTTCGGTATTGGTTGATTTCACTCATCGCTCGGCATTTCTTAAGCAGTTACCAGCCCAGTATCCAAGCGAGTGTAGGGATTGCAGCAGACAGTGTGACTGGCCTACAAGGCCATCAATTCGGTGTCTTCAGTTTTAATTACATTAAGCAGACTTTATTTGTGATATATGGTTTGAGTTGAACTGTATTTTTAATCATAAACCTGTATTTGCTTATGTTTTTTGTTTTTCTTCTTCTCTTTGGAAATGAAGCTGCAAAGAAGTGTGTCTTCCCATCTGACTTGCAGCTTCAGCAATGATTTTCTTATTTGCTCTGTTGGTAAAATTTTTCTGGAGCTAGTAACCTGCTTTTGAGAAGACTGTACTTAAAAGTCATCGTATTCTTTGGCTCCCAAAGCAAGATGTCCCAAATGCAGCATACCTGGTGTATAGGATGACAGTAGCTGTCTTTATCTCTCTGTGGAGATAAGACTAAGATAACATGGACTCATTCTCATTTTCACTTAGAAATAAAAAAATGTGATTCAATAGTACATGAATTTGAACACTTCTGGGATGATTTTATTCAGTTGCTCATCTAGATAATGATCAACTAGGTTGTAATTTATAAGTTTCTTGCTTAATGTTAAGCAATCCTAACAGTTAGAAAGCTGTAGTCTAGTTGGTGGTTATTGGCATGGCAGCTATTGTGAATAGTTCCTAAGTTAAATGGGCTCCTCAGCACTGATATAGATGATATTTACAGTCATCCTTAAAGTAATTGCTAATATTTTATTTCGAAAAACAATAAATCTTATGTCTTGATCAGGGATTCACGATAATATTTTATTTCAATATATTCTATTTTTTTTATACTGCAATATCATATTATATTTACTACACACAGAAAAGGCTAGTTCTTCTGTAGACCTGTCTGTAAGTCTGACAGCGTCCTGTGCAGTTTGTCTTTCACAGTCTGGAGGAAAGTGATTAGCAGTAACATTCAGAAGGTGGAAACTCAGCTCTTCTGAGACCTTCCCCTGGCATGTATGACCTGCCATACGGTCATACGTCCAGATGATCACTAAGCTGTTCTCAGATGAAATTAGGATTTCAGGATATAAATTTCTGAGGAGTGCTCCCAATATCTCGTCAAGTGCAGGACTGTAAGAAGAAGGCACAGTGACCAGCAGCTCTTGGAGCAAGACTCCCTCTTTTGCTGAGCATTTCACATTTATAATGAGCTCTGGACTCCTTCTGCTTGTGGAGATGAGGTTCAGCCCCTAATCTGGCTGGATATAGCTCTATAGCTGTATCTACCTCTGGTTAGATAGAGCCTCATATAAATTAGTGGAAACACTTCCCGGTTGCCATGTCCCAGTTGTATTTTTGAGCAAAGACAGGACACGATTCAGATATTCAGCAGGTTTTCGCTCCCTGATCTAGTTTCCATGGAGGGAAACCTGCACACCCAGTTTGGAAAGTAGTTAAAGGCTGTTGCTGTTCTCATTTTAGTGATGAGGAAAGCATGATCTTCGGGTAGAACATGGCATAGAAGCACAGTCAGGTTAGTAGTGACCTTTTATTTGACTTGGGTTTCCGCAAGCCAAGAAATCTGTCTACGCTCCACAAAGGGGCAACGTTTGCAGCGACCGTTCATTAAAAGCAGCACAGGGGGCTATGTGCTAGGTCAGATCCAGTATTTACACCAGCCTGCCAGTGCTAAAAATAGAGGTGTGTGTTACACTGATGTGTTCAGGATACCACCAAATCCAAAGGCTGTCCCTTATATTCTTGGCTGTATTGGGCCAGTTCCTGGTATCTTAATCTTCTCGCGAACGTTGGATGCAGTGCCAGACCTGAATTCAGAAAATGAATTCTTTCCGGTATATATGCTTCCCTGAAAGCATCTCAGATATCGCAAATCATAAGTCATTTTACAACATACACAGAATACGGAAGGCTTTAGAAAGAGGGCAGGTAGGAATATTTCAAGGAAATTTTCATTTTCTTCTGTCTTTCTTCTCGGGTCTAAATCTTTCTGTAGGATCTGCATCTCTTAGTGTAATTAGCCAAGGGCTATAGCAGTAGCCACTTAAGCTACTAGGATTCAGGAAGGACTGAATATCTCTCACCTTCCTCAATCCATTTTTGCAAATGTGCAAAAAGGGAATTAATGGGAGGCTTTATATGAGTTGGTTTAGCTGTAATTCCTGAGGAGTTTTTATGACTGCTAATCTAAGAACTCTTCTCCATGGGATGACGACCCTTAAATCTAGCTTACAAATTTAAATACCTCACCCTTAAATATCCAAGGTCAGGGTTAGAAAGGCCATTTACCTTTACTATCCCTTCCTGCTCACTGAGAAGAATGATAGAATTATCAGGAGAGGCAGACAGAGATGAGTGGAAGGGATTGGAAGAAGGGGACAGAGGCATTTTTCCTCCCTTAGACCAGCTTGCACTCTAACAGGTATTTACAGGCTCTGGCTCATGGTGCTTGTACTCAACTGTGTCAATCTGCTTCTATCCACAGGCTGACTGTAGCTCGGAGCCAGATAATTTATCTTTCTTGCTCTTACCCTTGTCCGTGTCCCCACACATTAAGGATGTTTCTCAGGCAGCACAAATATGTGTGAAATCTCTTGATTGCCTTTGCCCCGTGTGAAAAGGCATTGTGTGTGCTCTGTCCTTGACCAGCTATTGTTATGCCTTTACAGCTAGCTGATGAATTCTCAGAGCACAAGCACAAATTCTGATGGAATAAAAAAAAAAACCCATATATATGCTCTGTAGTGGAAGGGCATCGCTCTTGGTGACATTGCCTGCCAGAGGGCTGCAGAGTGCTCTGTGAGCTGTATTTTCATATTCATGGGCTACCTTCTTGGTAACTGGTCTCAGGTGCTTATGGACTCTGTGCATTGCCTCTCTGTCTTCATGGGTGAGTGCTTTTGGCTGGGCAAGAGAGTTGCTGTGTGCAGCTGCTCTTCATAAAGGTCATGCTCCCCAAAGTATCACCTGCATCACTGGCACCATTATGCTTGCACGGGGTATTCCCAATTCTCCGAAACATAATGGCTCACAGTAATTTCTTCCTTGTCTGCTGCAGGAATGAAAATCAGTGAATCTTTCATAAAATGTGCAGAATTTCTGTGAGGTTTTTTTCCTACTAGCTAAAGGATTTCTTGGGAAAAGGCAAAGACTAAGACTAAGTAGGAGCTGGGGCGGGGGGAAGGCACAAATTATTTTCCATTTGTAATGTTCCTCATCATCTATTTAATCCTAAATACAAATAGAGTCTTCCATAGATATTTATCAGGCTAAAGAGAGTTTCTGCTGCTGGTAGAACACTAATCACAAAATAAGATCATGCAGGTTGCATTTTTATATTCAGCATCTCGGAAGTGATAAAATATAGCACCCTCAATTTTAGACGGCAATATCGGTAATAAAATAATGTCTAGAAATTAGGGAGGAATAGTCTGTGAGCAAAAGTATGATCATAAGCTACCTTAGGGAGACTCATGCATCATTCTGGCATTACCTCAAAGTCCTTAGTTGCAGGATGACGGGTAGTTTGTGCAGCCGAGCTCAGCTCTAGACTCCCCTTCTTCTGGCCTGAAGGTGGAACTGGCAAAAATTTCAGGTTTCTGATTCATCAAAACCACATATTAAAAATTGGCTTCAGTCTACAACTTTCTAGCACTTGAAAATGGTTATTTAAAGTAAAATGACTCAAGCATAACCAAAGATCAAAGCTAGAAAGTCCATTACTTATACATTGTTTCTAGATATTTATTAGAGTTGCTACATCAAAGTCAATATAACAATGTCATTTTATATCAGGGAAGCAGCTGTCTATTAGTGATTACAGATTCAAAATCCACGGTTTGCCTAAATCAATCATTTTTATTTGGGGGACAATGCTTGTGAAGTACTACATAGAACTACATTGATACGCGGGATGTCTCTGCAATCTTTGCTTTTGACTTTATCAAATGTATCAGGAAGAGCATTATAGATTCAGTCCTAACCCTATCTTCAAGAGAATTGTGAGCCAATTTGTGTTTTACAACTATAATCAACAGAGGCTTACAAAGATATGAGGAAACATCGGAGAAATATCGGAAAATATCAAAGAGACACCTTGGCAGATTGACAAAATCTACAGGAAAATAGTATTCTGGGGCTGCATAAATTAGCCTCATATTTCATATGTTTAATACAAATAATAAAGTTTTAATTAGGAGAAAGTCTTTTAAGTTCTGCACAAGTTTTTCAAGCTTTGCAATGTTTTTTTTCTGGCACAGGAGCTTCTTCAGTAGGTATATTTTGAGAGTGCTTACTGGCAATATAGGCTGCATGCATTCTCAGCAAAGCATTTCGTGAACGTACAGCCGCAATCAAAATAAAAGGTGAAAGCAATCATAATTAATTCCAACTTGAAAGCAAGGGCAACGTGAATATTTGGGTGCCTTTTTAACTAGCTAGGGAGATAATCAAATATGTGACAGCTGAAGCCAAAGACAGAAAGCTAGAATAAGAAGATGCTGATACTCATTTAGCAATGTAGCAAAGAGCCAGCTAACTGATGGGATACGGTCAAAGAGAAGTAGTCCAAGAGGCCAGGGCAGCTTTTCTATTATGAAAAAGAAAGCTTACAAGATGAAGGAAGTCCATGAAGTCCTGGTTTTGACTTTACCTGTTGCTATGATTTTACAGGCACAAAAATGCACCCACCTGGCTGAATGGTTGGCTGTAAATTAAGGAAAAGCTGGTATAAGCTCTGTGTTAATTGTGGTGCATCTCTGACCTAGTTCATTAAACTAGATAGATAATTACTGACTTTAGATACCGTTATTACTTTATCTGGGGTTTGCCCATATGCAGCAAGATTTTCTTAAGGTCGTGAAAATGAACCTGTAATACTGACTAGATTTAGCTATAGTTTTAAAGTAATTTTTTCTGTCTAGCTGTCATCATGTGCCTGAGGTATATGTTCCAGTAACAGTATTAGTCAGGTTTAAAATAACTCTTATCATATGAATTATCTCATTTTCCTATGGGACACTATGAAGCTATCTAAAATCATTGACATACCTCATTTATTGGTTTGGAGGATGTCAAGGCTCTTCAATAATTAGGAAAATCTTGATGCAGGAGCAGTTTTCTTGCTCCCTGTATGGGAGCTAAGCTAGATGATCCAAAGGACACTGAATTTGAACGAGATCTTTCTACAAATATGTATATTCTTTGACAGAAGTGGTAGACGGCAAAGTAAAATTTGTGACATATCCATATAACTACCCTTCCCGCTCCCTCAGACCTCTGGTGTAACAGCCCCAGTGCTCAGTTTTTCCCTAGACCAAACCTGTGGCTTTATCTATTTGTGAAGCAGCCCCAGAGTAAGTGAATTACATACTCCCATTTAAGCTTTTCATTGCTTTGGAGAAAGTTTGTCCCTGCTAAGAATGTTTGAGCCTCCCTTCATATTTTCAATTTTTATTATAAACTAATGCTTTTTTGTTGCTCAGAATTGTACTGCTTTCCATCACCTTATCTGGTGTCTGACAAAACCGTGTGTTGGCTTCAGATATATGTACAGCTGTTATTGAATTCAGTGACACTTCTTAACCACAAGGATTCAATTATCTGCTGTTAATGGCCCATTCATTTTGAAAACACCTATTTCTCCCTCTAAGTATTCTCTTAACTGGTCCTGGTATTGACAAGGTTTATCTGGAAAAGATATCTGCTTAGCATGCTGTCAGGACACCACTTCCCGATGTGTCTTTTTCTCCTTTTGATGTCCTCCTCTTAATTCTTAGTTTAATAAATTTCTTCTATTTTCTACAGTGGCACGTTTACCCCTATGTTTATGTCTGTGCACATATCTTAGAACACATGGCAGAACTTTTGCTTCAGTAATTTCTCATAGATAATATTATCAGAATTTGCAGTAATATCTCCTGGAGAAGCCAAGAAGACTGCAGTGAAGCTCTGCTTGTAACCACAGTGCTACGGGCTCTTTAATGGCCAAACAGAGCAGATGGGATTCCCTGTTTGAACTTTCTGTCCCAAAGGACCCCGCGTACCGCGTGAGACTCTGTTGGTTGCTTCTAGCACAGACAGCTGAAGAGCTGAGTCAATGCCATCAGGATCGTTAACTTTTGGGCTCCAGGTGCCTCATGCTTTCAGGGCAGGTGCTTGGACCACACAGCCTGCCCCCAGATGAAGAAAATCTGTGACGCATGAAATAGTACTGGCTGCCCCCTTCACAGGACAGACAGAGCAACTCTTCTTCCCCATGTCCTGTCTTAGCAGCAGCCCCTCCATGTGGCCATCTAAGGGCTGCATCCTTCACGCCATGAGAAAAAACTTGGAATATGTTATATATTCAAGCACCAGAGGGTGTTACTGAAAGCTCGCTGATTCCCTGATGGTAGCAGCTTAGTACGGACAGCAAATCATTTCCCTCCTGCAAACAGTCTAAGGAAAGTTGAAGCCTTTCCCATGTTCACCTTGACAGATCTAGGTTAGCAGCATCGCTGACAGCACAGCTATCTTGTGTCCCAACATCTCTATCTCGATGCAGACAGTATATTTTGGTAGGGGCAGACATATGAACAAGAACAGCTAATTTGCCTTTATGAAAGAGCTGTGGTTTTATGAAATCCTGCCAACCGAGCCGTGCCGCGCTTTCTACTGCTGCCTTGTCACTGTCAGGCAGGTGCACACTCCCGATACGGAAACGTGGCTAACAGTCGGAGATGCACAAACAGGACATGTCCCGCTTTCTCTGTTTACGTTTCCTGCATTTGCTAATTACTTCAGAGGATATTGAAATTTTATTTTGCAAAACATATTGTGCAATGTTTTTGTCTTTGTTCCTGGCAAACATAGCGTATTGTTTTTTAGGCACATAACATTGACAGTAGTCTCTGTACTACCTGTTATTATTTATTTATCAATTCAGTGACTCCACTATGCTAAGGAAAATAAAAAGTATTGTGTTTTGCCTTAGGGGATAACATTTCATCAAAATGCTTTTATTTACTGATTGATCCATATTAATACGGGTTTTCGTACTTTAGTCAGCACACTTCCAAGTTCACTAAAAATGCACAAGAGAAAAACACAATTCCACATGGTATTTCCTATCAGAGTCTTTCCAGATCCAGGACAGGTAGAAACATCTGTGGAATATTTGTTCATTTTTGCAGGTAGTTAGCCGGGTCACACCTCAGGTCACGGTGCTCCTGTGTGACACGCTAAGGTCTCCTTCTGAGCATGTATAGCTGCCAATACATACCTACAGCTTACTACTTGTTTATCAGTTTGAGCAAGGGAAAGAGGACACGCTTAGTCCTATTTCGACGTTACACGCAGGAACACTCTACAGTAATGAATGATGTTAATAAAATCTAGTTTGGGCTTGCCCAAACTTTTCATATTCAGATTGACTAGTGATATGAAATCCTCCTCGTTTGGCAATACCGCTCCCAGAGGGTTACACTTACGCAGATATAAAAGTTCTTTATAGCACTATAGCACTTCCCACACAGGAATAAGCTCTTCCAAAACAAGTATGTGGCAGATCCTATTTGTTTGCATTTTATTTGCTGTTATTTTGCATTTCTTTAGAAAGTGTTCCCTCCTGGAGGGAGGGGGACCTCATGTATCTCCGGGTGTACTGAGAAACCACAGGGGTGAAGGCAGGGGTTGCTGTCACAACCAGTCTCACCAGTGTAACTCCAGCAACCAACCTGCAGACAGTTTTTTGGCCACTGACCATTTCTGTGAGATCTCCCTGATGGCTAAAGCAGTTGTGTTACCTACCTGTCAGGAAATATGGGCTGCTGGCAGCTGCGGAGGACACTGTGCCTCCTTGCCAGCAGCACTGGCACTTCATTTCTGGGGTCAGTCCACCCTGACCTTCGTCCTCTTTTGGCTCTGAAATCCCTTTGACCGTGCATTTTCTTTGCCCTTTCTTGGCTGCCACTCTGACCTGCCTCTTGCCTGCTCTGCCCACCGGACATGACTGCATGCATCCCAGTCAAGATTAACTAGAAATAACTACCTCCACAATCTGAACGCCTTCTTGCATCCATATGACCAAAGCATTATGGCTTTTCTAATATAGATGTACCTCTTAAGGCTCCATAGAAATATTGCAGAGGTGGGTTTTTTTGCTTTAATTGCAGTAATATATGGAACTGAATAAGTCTACTTTGTTATTCTAGCATGAAGTATTTTTCACATTAATCATTGTGTCTCTGCAGCCCACTAAAGTCCCTATGCTAATTTAAATTAATCACTCTATTCCGGGCAGATATCTCATGGTGTAGTCTTTCATTATTCCTGTAATCTGTTTTGTTTAGTTGTGGGTTTTTTTTCTTGAAAGGTAGAGAGGATGCCAAACAAAAGCTGGAGTTAACTCGGCAGCTGTACACTGGCGCGCTTTGGTTTGTCAGGTATGTTTTCAAACTCTTGCCAAATAACGTGGAAGACGTGGCAGTTGTGCTGCAAGTGCAGAAATCGTCATGCAAGCGAGATGGTGCTCAGGTGTTCGGGATCAAACAAGTGCATGAATTTCTCTCTGCTATTCCAGAAGGATGTTCATTTCAGTCTTTGACTCTGCTGGTGGAGGAGGAACAGCAACAGGGCAAAATCAAAAAGTTTCTTATGTTCTTTACAGCATGGATCTGAATTAACTTCCTGGGTGAGGCTGAGCTCATGGGCATTGACTGCTAAGAAAGAATAATGACCCAAACTGCTTAGTGATGGTTGAAATTAGGTCTAATAAGGTCTAGTTTCTTAAAGACCTTTGCTGAGCTCATCTGTGTTTTGCAGCAGCAAAACACTGACCTGAGACGTCACCTCAGCATGAAGAAGCAAATTGTTCTCCTCATCTGAAAACCTGTTGCTGGCTAGCAACGGCTGTGTTCATAGAAAAGCTCTCATGTTTGGAGGTCCCAAATAGGTATAATTAGGTGAAAAATGAGGCCGTTGTTCTCATTTGTAGGGTGCAAAGCATAAGAGCGTGGCTGGCAGCGCTGACCAGCTCTGCATGGAGCTATTTGGCTAATAATTGCATCCATAGTCTTTCAGTTGGCTCTTTTGGAAAGCGTATCCCAGAGGTGACTCCGCTGGGAAATATGGCAGGTCCTGCTGGAAAAGCAAACTGCTCCTTATCCAGATAATACTTCCCAGGTGGTGTGGGAAGTGAGACGGGTCGGTGTGACACAAGCAGTTTCCATGTCCCGACAGTTGCTGCTACCATGTTGTGTACCCAAACCCTTGGAGACTTTCTTTGTGAAGGGAAAACTGACTATCAGCTCCTCTGCGTCGTGGCTCATGTACAAATTGAATGCAACCTTTGGTTTAAGCTGTCTTTCTCACTACAGTTAAGTGTTCAGTGAGTTACAAAATTAACAGACTTTCACAGTAATGTTACAAGGCATTCACCTTGAGAATAACCTCAATGTTTCTCTGTGGTCTAAGAAGCCTCCGTAGCACAATCTGGGCTATTTTTTTCCTCAGAAATCCCCACTCTAGTAAAAAGTGAGCACATTATGAAGCAAGCGCAAATGAGTCTTTTCTAGCCTGTTATTCTGCTCACCTTGGGAAAGGTGTTTGTCTTGTGATAAGTTTTATTTTTAGCTGCACGTAGCTGATATGTTGAGGGAAGGCTCGGAGCACTGCGCTGAGGATCGGCATCAGGGAGGGAGCTTGGAAAGGGGGACATGGCTCCAGGTCAGCAAGGGAGCAAGGCAACAGGCAGGAAAAGAATGGTTATCCACCAGTGAATTTCAACACTCTGGAAAAGATGGAGATTAGATGTCATGCGTCTGGGAATGAACATCCATGTAAATTTTTTTTTTTGTAACATTAAATCTGGAAAATTGCAGTTATGATTATATTAGATATTTCTGGTTGGTGTGGGCTTTGAGGTCTCATGCTTCCAGAAAACAGTATAGGAGAAAATGATTACAATATATTGAATTAATTCCAACTAATTATTGTATGGGAGGAGAAACTCTGCCAGAGAAGCATCCGATTATGGGGATTTTCATATATTTGTTCACTGCTCCTTATAGAAGTGAGACTTGACTGGGACTAAGGTCTTTCTCGCATGCAGTCTACCAGTGAAATGTTATGCAAATTGCAGAAATCATGGGTGAATAAAGCTGTTTTTCAGGATTTGACCCTCTCCCAGTTTTTGTGAGAACTCTTCAGTCAACATGAGCAAGAGCCACAAGCTGTCTGTCAGGGTTAGTGCGCTCTGCAGGACCATGCTTACCTTGCACTAAACATAAAACTAGTAACAGTGTCTGTAGTGGGCTGGATGCAAAATATGTACTTTGTTTAAGAGGACTTTTGTAGCAGTATATTCAAAATCTTGCCTAGGAAGGTCTGGTAACTGTGATTAGACCACACTTTAAAGACTTTAAAGTGACAAACTTCACACTTTCCAGTACGATCTTTTTAAAGAGGTTTGCTAAACAGGGCATTGCACTTGTGAAGCTTTTCTTGTTCTGGCGTTTCTAAGTGATTCAGATTGAGTTTCAGCCTAGTGGACTTGCTTATTTGCACTTCAAAGAACCTGAGAGTGAGAGGTCTGGCTGCAGAGCGGGTTTGGGACTGAGGGAAAGCTTCAGCAATTTTTAACTGAAATGCTGACTCGGCAGTGATGTCAGGCTTTTGCAGCTTGCTTTGGTGTCTATTTAAGGAGCTCGGAAATAAAACGCGGCGCAGAACGCAGAAGAGCAAGGAGAATTCGGCTGACAGGAGATTAGCAAAGGGACAAAGCCAGCTCAAGGTGGGACGTAGTCCCCTGGGTCCCTGAAACGCCTGGCGGCTGAGCAGCGTACCTGCTTGCTGCGACTGTCTATAAACGCACAAAAACTGTATTTGTAATACATTGTCAAGTCCAGCATGTCTCTCATTAGTTTGCTGTTTTTTTTTTTTTTTTTTTGATCTCAAGTGAAGCCATTATGTAGCTAATGCCCTGCTAATGCGTAACCTGCCTTGGAGCCGGTGATAAGCTCCCGATATTTGATGAGGGAACTGGTTAAGCCCATGTTCCAGTAGTGACAAAAGAAAAAGGACAAAAGGCTAGAAAATCTGTTAATTTGCTTTCTTTTTTTACTTTGTAAGTCAGAGCAACGGCCATCCCTGAGCACTCAGGAGTCCCTCGGGATCTCTGGCCCCAGGCCAGACCTCTGAACAGGTTTTCCACGAATTTTTGAGTTTGATCAAACTGCTGTGGTGCAACAAGATAAGTGATCTTTAAATATTGTTAATGACGCAAGCACAAATACAACCCTTAGTTATTTATTCCTTAGTTTCAACAAGTACAGCCAGCTGTATTTTTACTCTGAATTTACCTAGTTTAAACCGCTATTTGATTTTGGTGTGCTCTGTTGAAGAGCATTCCTACCATTTTGTTCACTGCATATGTAGTTATAGAACGGCGGTATATTGTATTAAGTAAACCCTCAAATTTTGTTGTTATTAGACAAATATATTGAGCCTGGAATCAGAGACTAAGAGGAATATAATTACGCAAATCTTCTTGCTCATTTTGTTATCATATTGACAAACTATTTTTCTACAGGTTTATTCTAGTCGTTTGGGATATCCCTGGACTATATTAATAATCTATTAACTTAATAATAATTATTTTAAACTACAGTAATGGTTGTAATAGATTCTTTGCCAGACATTAAAAACTCCTGTGTGGAGCTAATGACAAAAAAAAAAAACAAAATAAGTTTTTAAAAAATATCCTTCTTGATTACTGCAGAAATGAACCTGTTGGTGTATATATAATGTTGCTGAATGCATGTTGATGTGTGTATGTTATCTGACCTTTTTCCCTAGCTGAAGAATAGAACTATTTATGAAATATTTTTGCCTCATTTCATTAATCTTGCCTTTGCTTCCAATTACTGATAGAAATTGTTTTATTAGAAACCTTACACTATGTTGAAATATACTTCAACATATTGAAGAAAAAAAATCTTACTGTCTAAGGACTTATCTGGCTAGAGATTTTTCCTCATGTACCTTGGGTTCCCAGTATTAGTTTTCAATACTTCTGGCTTCTAATCTGCATATTATTTACTAGCAATATCTCACTTTTCTCAAAAGTTAGTGTACTTGTTATATTAATTTTCCATTCTGAGTGAGGCTAATTGGACCCTGTGGACCTCTCTATTGGCTGAGCTTGTATACGGACAACCAGCAAATGTTCAAAAACAGGTTCATATTGTTGTCCCTTATTGTTTTGATTTCTAAAATTTTTGTTTTTTAAGATTTACAATTTCTTTTTTTTGGATTTTTAAAATTTCAAAAATTTCCCTTATTTTTCCCTATTATATTTATTCATAAATTAAAAAAAGGGGGATTTTTTGACTCTCATGTTATAGCATAAAATTTGAAAGGACATTCTGAAATGGAGAAAATGGAAACCAATGAAGTCAAAATATTCTCTTTTCCTTATTTCAAGCTTTTTGATTATTTCAAGAAATATGAAAATTGATCCTTTCCCAAAAAATTTTTCTTCAACATTTTTCTCACTGGAAAATAATTAAATTTTAAAATTCCAATAAGCCTTGAAGACAAAATAAGTAAACTCAGCACATTTTTATATATGAATATTCCTCAATCATATGGTTATCTTTTTTTTTTGCTATCTATATAGCATCTGCTAATGAGCGTGCTGACCCAGCACTATGCAGCACGCTGACCAGGAACTGATAAAGATATTCCAAATGGAGAGATGGGCACAAAACTGCTGGTAGCTTAAAGTTTAATTAAAGAATGAAACTGGGACTAACATTACTATTATAAAGCAGTTTAATGGAAACTTCTGCAGTTGACTAATACCAGAAGCTTAGCCAAATACTTCTGACTAGATTTGACAAAAAGTAAGATTATTGTCCACGGCAATAATTGCATGAGAACCCATCACATCCTCTTAGTAGCTTCTGTATTCTGAACTTGTGGTTCAAGTTTATTTCTAGTTCCATCAATGTTATCTTAGTCTCCCTCTACTAAATAGAGTCTGTGCTTTCTCATATTTCTCATCATAGCCTTTCAGCCATTGCCCTGGGAAACCTAACCCAGGGACTTGTGCCTACGTATTGCTTGTCTAAAGCATGCAAATTTTTCTCTAGAGCCCCACAAGTCCAGGAGGAACTGTCCTGGAGACATCAGTGCATGCAAGCAAAAGCCAAAGAATATGTTCAATTTTATATAGCAACTTCTACTTGATTGTTTAACTTTTAGAATGCCTAAGAAAACTTTTTGAAATACATATGTATTATTAACATTAAAGGAAAAGACCATCACTATTATGTTGACATATGAAAGATGAGTATTATGAGTAAAGTATTCATGAATTTGCTTAATGGTCTTGCTGCTGCAGCTTTTGGATTAGGTTGTTCTCATGGTGGGATTAAGAGACATACACTGAAATAAAGGACAGGGGTATATGATGAATATTAACAAAACACAGCCAGCTCTAGTATAAGCTATGATTACGCTGCCTACTTTGCCTGTGCCAAAGTCCTAGAAAGCCAGGCTTACTGCTTCTGCCACAGACAGCTTCAAGGTTTATGCAGTATATATTGCTTTTGCAGTCATAGCCAGACTGCATAAAAAACACCAGCAAACGCAACATAATAAGAACCCCTGCAGTGCTACGTGCAAGATGACTGACATGTTAATTTATAGACATCTCAGTCATAAATCACGTTAATCTTGCCTACAGGTTAAATCAAAAGTCTCCGAACAGCTAACTTTATTTGTCTGCAGGTGGGTTTTTTGCCTTAAACTCTCGGCTTGGCCAGGTTGATCTTCTTTTTTACCAATTTATCATTCATAACTCATTTGAGAGAAAATTATTTAATTTTTGCTAATAAAAACAGCCTTTAATGCCCTATAGGCACCGTTTGCATGGACTGAATGTCTTCTCTTTTCTGTGCACTGCATTACAAATTCAGTATATATTTATATATATGCATACGATGGCTCTCGGAGAAAATCAGAATTTTACCTATCTTCTCAACAAAGCAAAGAACTGCAGAAGGACCATTTTACAAAGGTATGTGAAAATATCCCCAGTGTCACTGAGAAAATGTCTTTAGTGTCTTCTGAGATATACAGACTGAAGTCCTGGCTTGGCGAAATGAGTTTTCCCATTGACTTCAGGAACTGGAGATTTCATTCATTTCATCCCCACGCTAAAATGGTGCTAAGATATATTAAGAGTAATAAACCTTTAGGCTTGACCGCATGGGGAAGTTATTGAGGAAGGAGTGGGAGTACTAATAGAGAGCCCTTGCTATTTGTTTATGCCTAGGGCATCGCGCTGACCCCTTCCCACCGGCTGGACGGCTGAGAAGGTGACGAGAAGCTGAGGTGGGCATAGGGCAGGGATCCCACCAGCTACAAGCGGCAGAAAGTACGTGCTTGACCTTTGCTTTGTGCTTTCAGTCCTCCTAGCACTTTTGGTTAATGCGCAGGGATCAGGAGGAGCACGTCCACCTCGTGCCTCTTGATGCGCCTTGTCCCTTGTAACCATGGAAAAGCAGGCATCGCATCTGCGCGGCGAGCTATGCAAAGTTGCAACTGCGCTTTAAATTCATAATGTGACTTATTCTGCACTGACCTCCCCTTGCAGACAAGCCCTTTATGAGATCATCTGCAGTTTTGATGATAATGGTGGCTTTATCTTCTTCTATTAGGCCTCAGGGTGCAAGAGCTATTGTAAATCCTCCCACGCTTGTGTAAGCTATTTCTCTTTATGCCTATCCTAGCTCACGTTTCCTATCCCCTAGACCAAAATACTGATGTAAATAAGCTTTTTATTTTCATTTTTCAAGCTTATAGCTCCACACAGCATGATACAAAAAAACCCCTCACACCCCTTCCTCTTTTTTTTTTTTTTTTTAGAAAAGTATATTTTTTGAGGGTTTTTATATAAGAAAGGTCAAATGCTCCCTCTCATATCTGATTCCTTTACTAGCAGGATGCTCTTTCTGGCCATCTGCTTATTGTTGAATTAATTGTCAATTAATTGTCTCTTAATTGAAGCATTTGTTTCCAATTTTCAAAGATTAGCAGGGTATTAAATGAGAGAGGTCAACACAATTTAGGAGAATGTTTTAAATTTTGCTTATAGAAGCTGGGAATTGTAGCTTTCATTAAATGTCACTCTGGTATAATTTGTGTCATTAAAAGTGGCAATTTTAGCCAATTACTGCAGCTGTTTTGAGTTTATGTGCTTGAATGATTCCTGATTCTAGGACTTAAGATTTGCACTCTCGCTATTGTTTACTGCAGCTATAACTGTTTGAAAATAGAATTAATTTTACAAAAAAAAAACTATTAAAGTTATTTTTACTGGAAAACATAATTCTTTATTAAACAAAATTAGATACCAACATCTATTCATAAAGGCAGACACTAGCTCCTAATGAAGTGGCTTTTAAGCTAAGTCAGACTGGTAAAAGACAAAAGGCTGGTGGTGTTGGAAACAAGATTTAAGCCCTGGTTCCCCAATGAGGTCTGCTGAAGCGGTCCCATCTCCTTAAGGGCGATCTGTGGAGACAAAAAAACAGTGCAGGGAGCACAATAACAGACCGAATTGTGTAGGATGCAATTACACTGGTCAGACTATAAAGAGCACTTAAACATGAGCTTTTAAGGCTGCAAGGAATAACTAGATCAGCGAGTCCGAACCTCAGTAAAGCACCGTCCACTGACTTTACCTTCAGCTGTTCGGGTGTGGACCCTGCAAGCTGAGCTTGATTGATGAATATTGTCCAGAAAGCACCTGGTTAAGTCCAGGCCTACTCAGAACTGCCGACAGCTGTAGATTTAACTTTTTGCTTCTGCTTTGCATTAAGTCATTCAAATACTCAAACTGAGTAAGGCCTTGGTCTCTTAATGCATTTGGTTAACTTTATTAAAAGGAAATATTAAGGTTGTAAGATACATTTTGGAAACAACTATTGTGTTTTATTTCCCAGGAAGTTCCATGCTAAGGAAAAAATACACTTTGTTTAACTACCTGTTTGCTAGGTTTTGGGTTGCAGGCCACATGCGATCTGTTTGTCCCATTATCAAAGCCTAGATATGGGCAGTTCTTTATGTAGACTGATAAAACCATTCATTTAACTACATCATTTCTACTATCTAATCACAGAGACAGGACTTCCAAAGGCCAAGCTAATAGAGTTTAGGAGATCAGAAATATTGCTGCCTGGGTGTATAATACTGATTGCTTGCAGAATACATTATACTCTGCCTTATTTGACAGAGCAGAAATTAGATTTGATTTTGATGTTTGCATGGTCTGTACAAGGATGAGTGCATATTCATCTGTCGCCATGTGGGGAAACTCTATAAACTCAACTGCTGCCCAGCCCAGACGGTTTTATTCATCCATTCTCACGCATACAAGCCATTATGTCCAGAGTGACCATAAGGAAAACCAGGTTATGTCACACGGACTGTGATTAGCCTATTTTAGAAATAGAGAAATAAGACATGAAGAAATGTCAAATATTTCCCAAGCTGCCCTTCAGTTCTGTGGCACAATGTCTTGTGACTTTCACTGAGCGCTGCCTAACAGCGGGCGACAGAAGGTAGGATAAATGCAGTGGAAAAAAGGATCGGTTATTTGAAGTTGCCTAGGGTTGGAAATTTTAGCTTAAACCCTGGAGAAATTAATCCAAAAGCATAATAAGATGGGGGGATACATAATTTCTTTCTGTTATATTTATCAGTAAATTGCCTCCAAGTGTGGTAAGTGTAAAGACGATGATGTTAAGGTGACAGTGGGTTGTCGGTGTGTATCAGGACTTTGAACTGCAGAGTCTGAATAGGAGCACAGCTAATTCTCCTTAAAGTAATTAACATCCTGGATATATCTAGGGAAGTGAAAAAAGACAACGTGTCTTACAAAAGCCCAAATTCCAGGCATGTTACATAAACCTGGAGCAAAGATAAATCTGCTCTTTACTTGCATTTAGGGTAAACCACAGAATCCAGCAAATCTTTCCTGACTAAGCCCATACTTAACAGCTGTGAATCTGTTCTCACCGGTACACGCCTGCTGACTCCAGATGATTTATTTTTGATTTGCATAAGCGGAAAATATGGCCCAACTGCCTTTACTGAATACTGCGGTAGAGACAGGTTACAGTATAGTAAAGTGTCGTTCAGTGGTGGTACGCAGAGGTCTTTCCAAATAAAGTCACCGTTTTGTTAACGGCAACTACACAAATTCACCAGAACAAAAGCAATGAAATAGAAGATAATAACGTTTATTTTTAAATAGGATGGGTCGTGGAGGATCTCACAAAATGCTGTGCAGAACCATCTTACAGAGATAGGGGAAGATTTAAGGTAAAATTTAAACTGAGTAGGATTGCTAGAACGAGGGACTATACATGGTGGAAATGTATGTATTTTTTATTCTGTTGAACGCTCATAAAAAGTATATCTCTTGGGTGTTTTTTTGCTTAGCATGAAAAATCCCATTAGATTGTATGCAAGAAAGTTCAGGATGGGGCTTCCTCTACAGAAACTTTGAGGAATTAGATCTTCTGATAACCTAATTGACAATGTTGTATATTTGCTTTTGGAATTTTTTTTCTCCTTATATTCATTTATAGATGAGAATGACCTTTTTCAAATGCTTTCAGAACAGTATTTTCATACACTAAGAACAGACTAGAATTAATCTTCAACCACCAAACCTGACATTCTGTCAAGAGTGACAGTGTCAGACCATGAAATCTGTTCACTCTCAGATTAGTTCAGATGAGATAGGGCTAATTGCTTGTGTTTCATTTACTATGTCTCTCTCTGACCAGTTACTTTGAAATTATTACAGAAATTACTAAGTTTGCTATACCAAACTTACAGAGTTGGTTTGCACCTTGTGTAGTAAAACCCAAACAGTTTTTTCTGTCAAGTCAGTGAAGAAAGCAAATGAGGCTAACATCAGCTCTTTACCTTTCTTTGCTTTTATGCCAATTTAATGTGGTCTGGTATGTTGAGATACTGTTGTGTCAATAAATATAGGCCAGGGAAAGCTCCAAATAATCACTCTCAGATGCTTTCTATAATATTCATTCTTGCAAGCACATTGCCCAAATTACTCTTTTATATTTGCCTCAAATTGATATCAGCAATTTTCATCTTATTAGCACGGCTTAAGGATGAACTCGATTTCTAACAAAAGCAATTCCTGCAGGTACCCTACATGGTCTAATTTTTTTATTACTGTTTTTCTTTATAACAAGTAAGATTATTAATAAATTCCTTGTAGACTTTGAGTAATGACCATACCCACCATTCTCTCCCTTAGGTCAAGTGAGTTTCTGAAGCCTAACTATTTGCTTCTTGCACTCTGGCAAAACTTAATCTTTTATATAGTCTATGCACACTGTAGCATAACAAGTAAAATGTTGCTTCTACCTGGGCATCCCTTTGAATTGGTAAGCTTTTCAGCAAAATATAGGTCTATGTGTGGCAACTTTTCTGTAAGAGTTTAGAACCTTATTGCATTTCTTTGTAAATTGAAGACAACAATTTTTGAGTTTTACCTTGGACTATATTACACATATGGGTGTCTTGCTCCCACTGTGAGTGAAACCCTTGTAGATGAGAAAGATGTGGGATGTGCGACGTGCTGCCGCGGTGTAAAAAATTGTCAATATGTGTTTTGAAGTCATTGAAGAACAAAATTGTCTTAAATGATTGTGGATTAATGTTCGAGCAAATAAAATGAGTGTCAGCTACGGATCACTGAATGTAACGGGTGACTCGCTCATGAGACGTCTGACAGTAATATTGGGGGAAAAGGCTGTGTTGTCACAGAGGACTTCAATTTGAGTGACATAATACTGGCGGCTTTGTGCTGCCAGTTTTAAAATGCCCTTGGAATTTCTAAATAGAATCAATGCCAAATTCCTATAAAAGGTGTTGCACTTGGAGGTATTCTATAAGAAATCTCATCTTGGAACAGAAACAGATACTTATCACAGAAATAAAGAACGGTTCTGGGGTTACTGAAAGTAATCTTAATTTGATTGCCTCAGTTATGTGCAAATAATTCCAAATCCTTGCTAATGTTTTTGTTCACTAACGCATAGACTTGGTAGCTCCTGGGGGCTCGTTTCACGGTTTGGGATCAGTCCTGCACCTGATCAAAGCAGGCCAAAGAATTAAAAAAAAAACAAAAAAAACCAAATGGGACATGAAATCGAAATGAATAGATTTAGACATAGAGATTAGTGGGTCCACTGGCTGAATTTTATCCAAAAGTTTTTAAAAGATTTTTTTGAGGCGTTTATAATGTTTTTAGCAAGTGCCTTTGTACAGCAGCTCCCAGCTCTGAATGGTTGTTTCACTGCTATCACAGCACTTTTTCATGCAATGTCCAGCTGAAGGCAAATTCATGCAGTTCAGTTCACAACACTTCAATAAGACTTATAGAACGTAAAGGGTTTCTGCATGACTAAACTTATATACATTAAATGTTCATAAAGCGTATATGACTTGCAAAACAACTGCATTGGCTGAGCAGTATTTTAACTGCAAAGTTAAACACTTCAGAATCAAGAAATGCCAAGTGTATACTTCTCTATACAATTTTATCTTTCTTTTTTGCACACCTATCTTATATAGGGAAGAATTTCACCTGGTTGTAGCTGCTGCAATAGCAACAGCGGGAAAAGTTCTTATAGGGGTTTTGACAGTCTCCTCCTGGTAACGGATGCAAACCATGTGTGCTGATTTTGTTCAGTCTCTCCACAGTCCTTTTTGTCACCCTTCACAGAAATGGATTTTGCTCTTTCATGAAGACTCTGGCAAGCACAGCCATGAGTTTATTTTCCAGTTTGACATGCTATCTATGTTAGAAAAACAGTTAATGATTGGGAGCTTATTCAGGTGTAGGCAGAGAGGTATACTTGATACATTTTCAAATCTGAGAATTTTTCCTAATTTAGATACCTCGAACAGTGATGATAACATTTCCTTGAAAGTACTTGTATGTCTGATTCTTTTTTCCCCTCCAGTATTTTGCTTTTGTATTCCTTCTGTTTAGGTTATGTTCAGTCTTGGGAGAAAGGCAGTAGTGTGCTTTGGCCCGCAGTATTACTGAGATCTATAGCTCTCCTGTGGATGCTGAGGTTCGGCTCTGGTAAGAATGACTTTAGACAACATTGTCAGGGTTTTTATCTTTTTTTACTGCTGTTTTCTTGAATGGTTGTCTACCAGGCAAAGCTGTTGTCTGTACAAGCAGCTGTCCGTAAGAGGTGCTGGTGCAAGGCAGCCTGCTTGCAGCTGCCGCATTTGCACCATCTACAAGATATAGGATGCATTAAGAGTATAGGTACTGCCCTGTGTCCAAATGATGTGCCAAAGTACATATAAAACTGATTAAATATATGGATATTATGTGTTTATTTCTTCAGCGTCTCATTATAAAGTTAAAGAAAAATCATATCAGACTTGTGTGTGGTTGGGAAAAGCTGTCCCAAAGATGATCTCAGGAGCTCTCAGGAGAGCTGACTCTCTAAACGTGCTTTGCACAAAATAGCAAGATGAATGCAGGTTGTAAATGAGAAAGACTTTGATCAGAACACACCACACATTTTGCACCACAAAGGATGAGAGAGAGAAAGACTAAATTTGCAAAAAAATTGAGATTGTTGTCAAGAGAGCTGACAGTTTACAGGCTGATGATACTGTTGTTTCAGCATGAATTGCATTTGATCTAATTAACAAGGAAGGGCTAGAGCCAAGCAGGGACAAATCCGAAAAACAGATTCTACTTTTTAGCTATTAAGATTGGTCTTAAACATTGCCAAATGAAGTTTTTCCATTTTCTTTGTTCAGAACTAAAGAACCATATTTCTATTACAGAATCACACCTGTGCTACAGCATTTACTTCATTTTCAAAGTCCAGAGAAAGAGAGGGTAACAGGAAAGAGGAAGCACGAGACACAGATTTCTAGTTGAATCCTTTTTATCTCTATTGAGAGCAAGGCAAGCAATTTGTTAGAAAGATTCAAAGACATTTAGAAGCGTATGGTGGTTATTAGGCATGCTGAATAGCTGCTTTCGAAACTCTACAAAAAGTTTCCATTAAGGAGAGCAGTCTTGCAGGTTCACCATCTGAACCAGTGCAAACTGAAGGTGGGAAGAGAGCTTCAGTAAGTGCGTTGAAGCCATTGCATAGATGTTAGCCCTTTCTTTTTCAATTATCAGCCATGAAAAATGTATGCTAGGAAGGCTGCATCATAATATGTACCTCCCTTTGGATATGAAAGGACTTTATGTCCTTGGTTTCTATCAAGAGATTAGCTAATGACAGAGAGACTGAAAGATCCCTTCAGATCCCTATCTGAAAGGATATTTTGTGTATTAGTTTGCTGCAGAGGTTCTGACTTTCTCAGAGCAACATAGAAAGAGTTTCCACTGTCTCCAGGCTCTGGAGTATCCAAGTAACAAGCATGAGCCCTTTTAAGATCAAACTAAAAACTGCTTCTTGATGTGATCGTAATATATCTGTATGAATATACTAGATGTAAATATATATATATGCTTATGAACCTTGCAGTAAAGCATATGTAATGTCAGCAAAGGGGGAGTGTTTGAATATGGAACAGCAAAGATTTAAACCTAGGAGCTTTATTTAATGAGTTTCTAAGAATATCTCCTGTACATGTTGAAAATGTTTAGCAATGAATTGAATTTTTTTTTTCCACTAAAATAAATCATTATGAGGCACTTTCTCTGAGGCTGCCTGGCAGCTGTTAGTACTGTTCTATTGTTTTGGGGAGCGTTAAGTCCAATGAGTTCCCTAGCATCAGTGAGTTGGAGGGTGGGGAACAGCAGTTGGATCCTTCGCCCAGCTGTCTGGCATTTGGAGCCCTTTTTGCCCTGTGTTGAGGGATTAAAAACAGATTTCTCAGTGCCAGTCAACATGTACTTATTTCACTCAAAGGTGGGAAAACAAAACGCATAAGACAATGTGTGTAACAACAGAAGACCTAAAAGAAACATTTCATGCTGTTTGTGCCTATATTTTTAACCTTGGCTTCTGTCGGTTTGACAGATAGGACTTGTCTGCATGTTTTTGATGAGAGTTCTCCATCTGCCTTGTGTCTACCTGGTGGTCCCCACTCCAGCCAGAGCTGTGGCTTCCCTACCGGTGCCGTTCCCAGCAGGCAGTTTTGGCTGATCGGTAGACACCTAAGCGGTGCTACCGGGAGGGGGCCCAGCGTGCACAGCATGTGCCCCTTTATTGGAGGCCCTCTTCATGGACTCAATCCCATTACATGATTTTTCTACTCCATTTGGGAAGTTGAGGAGTTTGAGCTGCAAGACCCAGGGCGTCTGTCCTCTGTATCACGGTCTTTGCGTCTCTTCTCTGCCTTCTGCCAGGAGCTGAAGAAATATCCTGGAGGCTGGAACTGTTCAGGGCTTCACTTCTCCTTTTTCTCTGTTTATATGCAAGAAGGATATCCCAGGCATCCTTAGTGGGCAACACACCTGGAGACATTTGCCAGTTGCTAGCAACGGCTTCTTCGTGTTTCCCTGAGGGCCCTTGCTGTTATTCTCTCTGCCATTGGGTCCCGCTTTGAAGCCTTCTCCTTTCAAAGCCTTTTGAAATTTAGCTTTGTATCTTTGGGCTGGATAGCATCACCCAGGTAAGCTGAAGTGAATGTGATAATACAGCAGGACTGATCTAGCCATGTAATACTAGCAAGAAGAAACTGCTGGGTAAAGAAGTGGCTATGCATAGGGAAGATATAAAAAGTGATAGGTCTCACAAATTAGTCAGGAAAGGACATGGTTACTGTGATCCTTTATTTCACTATTATTTGCAAGACTCACTTTGGGAAATGCATCTTTTTATATTTGAGGGATAAGTGAATAAGTGTGCTTAAAAGCCACATCATATGGTAGTAAATGCCATGCTTCATTCGGTAAATCCTCTGTGGTTTATTTTTTCTTGTATTGCTTTCTCTCCCTATACACTAAAAATTCTGTCATTTTTTGAGTCTGGGAAAACATCGCAGCCTTTCTCTTCTGTGCAGCCTAAAATGTCTGTACACACTGGGACTGTGCTTTAAAGCAAAATGTGAGGTAAGTGGCAATACACATCTAGTAGAAATCAAGAAGGGCACAGTATCTCATTTTTCTTCTACGCTTGGACCTTCTCTACTCAGCTGTGGTAACATCAGAATAATTTGTACAGCCATTTTATAGGTTTGTAATCAATGCCTTTTATTAAATAAAAAGTAATTCGGTAGGATATGTTATTTCTGAGAAAACTTTAATAATATTTCTGATACATTTTCAAACAAAATCTTAACATGTGCCTCTGTTAGAAATATTTCAAATGTCCTTTCAATACCAAAAAAAAAAAAAAATCTGCAGTAGAACTGTGCGAGTAAGGAATGCTGTGGAAATATTACCAGTGTTCCTGCAGGGTAGACGATTGTAATCTTTTATAGTAAATTAAAAAAAAATGAACTGCTTCAATAAATTTCACATTTTACAATGAACACACTCAACACGTTAATCTTTTATACGGTCATTGTCCAGAAGAAATATACGTGGTATATAGTTAGACACCCTGTAAAGCACTAGGGCAATATGCCTTCTATTTCAAATTAGGATAGCCAAGCAGTTTTATTCTTTAAGGTTGCTGTAAAACCTTATCTAAATGAAAGATATTAAATGGTGACGTTGCATAAAGGTGCGTTTCATTAAAATGTTACTGGAAGGTGATTCTGTT
The DNA here is from genome assembly GCF_040807025.1 of Struthio camelus. Taxonomy (NCBI): domain Eukaryota; kingdom Metazoa; phylum Chordata; class Aves; order Struthioniformes; family Struthionidae; genus Struthio; species Struthio camelus. Next base: position 30,473 of record NW_027182763.1, on the reverse strand, counting down.
TTTTAACTCTTAGTGTATAGACGAACATACAGATGAAGCTACGGAATTTGTACTGGCATTGAAAAAGCCTTGCACATTATTGCTTAATTGAAGGTAATTGGCCTGGCCATAGAAGTGTAGACCTCGACATTCCCAGATCATGACATATAAAGGTTAAGTATCACTTCCAGTAAAATCTTCTCGGAGAATTTAAAAGTTGCAAAACAAAGTTTGCAAGACATCTAATTTTCTTGCTGACTGCGATTTTGTTAATTTCTAATTTAAGGTTAATCTGGCATCTGATTTTATTTATAACATATGTGCCCCCACCAAAAATTACTATTAAAGCACTTAGTTGATATTACTTTAATGACTGCATACATTTTAGCATTTTTTTTAAATAAATGGCTACTAAATTGTTAAAGCTATCTCAGCATAGCATCATTATCGTGAAATTGAACAGGACAATGAGGATATTCTTCTATGAAAAAGAAGAATAAGGAATAAACTAAGGAATAAACTAAGAAATTCTTAAATATTTTGCATTGCTACCTCACAGCCATATATTATAATTTAATGGAAATATTTGTATGATATAATTTTTTTTGTGGGCTGCTGAAATAAATGCAATGACTGAGAGCTAGCTCAGCTGGAGCTAGATTTATGCTGGATCCTGTAGGTAAGTACTGGAAAACTAACATTACATCTTCCAGGCATAGGTTTGCCATAGGGACACATTGAGTTTCTTGTGCTGTATGTGCCACCCAGAGGTGCTATATATTAAGCTGTATCAAGTTGCTATTACAAAACAGGATTTTTAAGTGTTTATGACTAAGCTGTAAAATTTGTTTCCTAGTGAAATGCAGAGACTTTCATCTTATCAAACAAGCTTGTGTCTCCCTTCTTGAGACAGAACCGATTTGTTTTCTTATATTGTGTGCTGTTTGCGCTGCAGGCACCAGGTGCAAACGCAACATGAAAGATTGTGGAGGTCGTCATGTAATAGGGACGTATCTGCTACCTCAGAATAGATGTCTTGTGCTGCCACATCCTAAAGATGAGGATGAAAACAGGCTGCAGTTTTGCTACCAGTGTGAACAGGTCCAAGTCCACTGTGGCATTGAATATATCATCCTTCCATCCCCTCTTCTGTCCTGCAAACCATGAAGCTCCCTCCCCACACAACCTAGCAGTGCACTTGTGTGACCTTTGTTGTGAGCCGAATTGGAGAGTGACATGGCTGAAAGAGAAGATAGAACAAAAAAAAAAAGGGGAAAAGAGAAAAACAACCAGTTCTCAACCACATGAATGGGTATTCCCTCTCTGTAAGAGCGTGACTGGAAACATGAGGTGAAGAAAGGAGAATACCCTAAAGCAGTTGCAAAACTGTGCTTTCAATTGCTTTGCTTTGCCATAGCAAGGCCAAAAATTTCGTTTCAAGGGAAATGGAGAAGGATTTGCTCAATTTTCCCAATGGCAGGTACTTTCATCTTCATTTTTTTCAGATATCATTTATAGCTGCATGAATAATTAGAAAACGTTCTTATGCAGGTGGAAGTGTTCTCTGCTAACTACATATGTCCTTTTAAAATGGAAGGAAGAAGTGGAATGGAGAATGCAATTTTTCACAATACACTGTTAATTACTCTAGCATCTCATATCTGAAAATTATCAAATCGAACACCCATTCTTATTGAGATCTGGTGAAATATAAACTTCCCTGTTCTGCATGTATCTGCGGATGTTCCCATCATGAGAATTCTCTCAGAATTTGCAGAATCATTTAATTATTACTTATATTTTCTGGATCCCCTATTGCTCCATGCATGGAGCAATTACTACTGCTGATTCCTGATGGAAATTCCCCCTGCAGGCCTGTATCTTCTGCGCTTTGTGGAAACACAGAGAAGAAGGGAAACTGGCTTCCTACTTGATTATACCTTTACTTTGATGCATGCTCAGGTGTTGCTTCATGCCCAGCATAATCAAGAATGGTATCATCCTAGCTCTGAGTAGTTTCTGCTCAATTACTCCAAATAACTGATTTCACAAATACTCATGGTTGTGGCACTGAGTATTTTATCTCTCTCTCTATATGTATTTTTCATCATAAAGAAAAAGGGCATGAAGGGCACTACTCTAGTAGTGAGATCCCTGATACTTTTTCCCCATATACTGGAAAGACACTTGAGAGGTTTTAGTGGTGATCTCTGTAGTCCCTTTGCATTGCTGGAAATGTAAAAAAAGACTGCAGTGAAGCTCAGTGTTTGACTGCGAAGCCTGGCCCTTACCTAGAAGATACTGCATCTTAGCTTGAGAGACTTGAAAATGGTAATATTTTATGTGTGATACGGAACAAAATTAGATATTGACTAACAAAAATTTGTGATAACCTGCAGGAGAGGTGATTTTCCAATCTACTCCAGAGACATCAAAATTATGGTGTTGTCTTTTGCAAAGCTGTGATCAAGAATTTCTGTAATAAACCTTGTTTTCAGGCATTTGTAACAGTGCTCAGATGAAAAAGCATGGGCATTTTGACTTAAGCCCGGCATGCTGTAGAAATCTCTCAGTGGATATGAAGCCAGTTTTCAAGTAGCTGAACAGGGATTTTTAATTTTTTTTTTTTTAAATAGGAAGTGAGCTGAGAAGTGCTTCAGGCAGATATTTTATTTTCAAAGGTAGGTTAATATGTTTAACAGGTTGGGGTAGTTTAAAAGCCTGACCAGAGCTCCAGCACCTATGCCAATGCCATCATTGTTATTTATTTGTTTGTATGGCAAAAGCATACAGTGGTCTTACTCAGGCATTGGGGGTCTTTTATATCAAGCCCTGAACATCCGTAACAAAAAGATACACCCTGCTGCAAATAGTTTATGCTAAACTTAGTTTTTCAACTGATTGTGAATTCACGGATGCATTTTTTTTCAATGCTGTAGAGGCGAATGCTGAACAGCTCGCAGGCAGATAAACCCCGAGGAAACACACAGGCAGGCGATGCCTCAGTGTTCAGCTCGCTGAGAGCTTTCTCCTCTAAGGTCAAGTGAAACTCGCTTTCTGTCAGAAATTTGCGGTCTGTGCCACTCTAAGGCAACATAAATTTTACGGGCCGTGTCATTTAGCTGTCAAAATCTCTGGCTTGTGTAAACTTCAATTTACGCCATTAGGAAGCAAATTATGCCTTTGCTTCTTCAAAAGCAGATTACAGAATGCCCCTTTTTAGGGTAAAAAGTACGGGAAAAGGGGGCTTGCATATTCTCAGTTTTTGCAGAGAGGCCCCTCCACCCTGTATTCATCCCGTCTTGGGCAAAAATTGATTTAATTGCGCGTCTGCATCTTTAGCTAGGTTGGCTAGAAACACAGCACTTGAGATGCTAATTCCTTTTGACAGTGTTTATTCTTTGGATTCCCTGTTAAAGACAAAGGTAATCCCTGGCAATGCGGGGCCTGCAGATCTTACAGGGGTCAACCTGCCTGTTTAAGTGCTTTGCTGAATCAGAAATAAAAACAGTTTTCCATTAGCAGAGTAGGGAAGGTAAATCACTACAGGGGAATCTCTGGCTTTGTTCTAGTCACACTTAAACTTCTGTTTTGTTTTAAGTGTCTGACTAATCCTAAGGAATAACTTAAATCTTTTGTGAAGTCAAGGCAGAGCACTCATATCTCCTTTCAGATCTGATCAGGTCAAGCCTGGATGATGGTGCACAAGTATCCGCTTTCTTAGCTCTCCTACCCTCTATATGGTGCAAAGAACGGAAGGACTTCAGCAAGGCTTTTGGCGCTGTCTCCCATCACATCCTTATAGGGAAACTCAGGAAGTGTGGGTTGGATGAGTGGACGGTGAGGTGGATTGAGAACTGGCTGGATGGCCGAGCTCAGAGGGTTGTGGTGAATGGCGCAGAGTCAAGTTGGAGGCCTGTGGCTAGTGGTGTCCCCCAGAAGTCAGTCCTGGGTCCAGTCTTGTTCAATGTATTCATCAATGACCTGGAGGAAGGGACAGAGTGCAGTCTCAGCAAGTTTACTGATAATACTAAACCGGGGGGAGTGGCTGACACACCAGAAGACTGTGCCATTCAGAGGGACTTGGGCAGGCTGGAGAGCTGGGCGGAGAGGAACCTCATGAAGTTCAACAAAGGCAAGTGCAAGGTCCTGCCCCTGGGGAGGAACAACCCCATGCACCAGTACAGGCTGGGGGTTGACCTGCTGGAAAGTAGCTCTGCCGAGAAGGACCTGGGAGTGCTGGTGGACAACAAGTTAAGCATGAGCCAGCAATGTGCCCTTGTGGCCAAGAAGGCCAGTGGGATCCTGGGGTGCATTAGGCAGAGTGTTGCCAGCAGGTCGAGGGAGGTGATCCTGCCCCTCTCCTCAGCCCTGGTGAGGCCTCACCTGGAGTCCTGTGTCCAGTTCTGGGCTCCCCAGTACAAGAGAGACACGGCCCTACTGGAGAGAGTCCAGCGGAGGGCTACAAAGATGATTAGAGGGCTGGAGCACCTCTCCTATGAAGAAAGACTGCAAGAGCTGGGCCTGTTCAGCCTGGAGAAGAGAAGACTGAGGCAATCTCAACGTTTACAAGCATCTGAAAGGAGGGTGTCAAGAGGATGAGGCCAGACTCTTCTCCGTGGTGCCCAGCAACAGGACAAGAGGCAACGGGCACAAACTGAACCACAGGAAGTTCCGTCTAAACATGAGGAGAAACTTCTTTACTGTGAGGGTGACAGAGCACTGGAACAGGTTGCCCAGAGAGGTTGTGGAGTCTCCTTCCCTGGAGATGTTCAAAACCTGCCTGGACATGATCCTGGGCAATATGCTCTAGGCAACTCTGCTTGAGCAGGGAGGTTGGACTAGATGATCTCCAGAGGTCCCTTCCAACCTAAACCATTCTGTGATTCTGTGATTCTGTGAATGAAGGAGACTCAGCGTTACCTCTGATGTACAACAGCACAGTCACAATGCTGTCATCTCTGCTTTATTCTGAAGTGTTTGGTATAATAATTTCATTTGCTATATTACATTGGTAAAAATGATTCTGCTTTTTGAAGAAAAAACCTGCATTTCTATCCATTATACATTGATTTGGTATGAAATAAAATCAGCTAGAAAGCACTATATATTTATGGGCTTTTATTTTTACATCTTAAACACAAATATCTTTAGGTAAAAAACTTTTGCATTTAATTCTTTTACAAAACTCTCAAATCTATTTTATCCTTTTCCATTGTGAAACTCATTTCCTCCCTTTAATCACTCTTCACAAAAGTCCTCAGTGCTATACACTTTAGTTTTAGCACAGTATTTTTATGTAAAACATTACTAGCATTGCCTTTGAATCAATAAGCAATTTTCATGCCAATAGATGGTAGAATTGATGTAATTTTTTTTGTAATTCACAAGTAAACTGTGTGATTTCTTAAAAAGTGGGATAAGTCATATTTTCACATTGATATAATAGCAGAAATTTTACTACTGAGTCTCCCAGTTTCTGCTCAAGCTCCTGCTGAAGTCAATGGGAATCTCTAAGACATGGCTCTTCTGCCACAAATCATCAGGTCTGTATCAGGGTAATATCCACTATGGAAGAAACTCTTCCAGATTCTCCCGAGAGACTGCTGCACAATTCAATTTGTACATATGCTTTTCTGTCAAAGATATGTTTAACCCATCAAGCAATTCATCCTTAAATATTTCATCTACAGAATATTGCTAGGTTCCTCCTATGTTATGTGTGATATTTAATTTCTTTGAGTAAGATCTCAACTTTCCAGAATGATGCAAAAGAAACAATGTAGAGCTTGCCAGCAGGAACCACTGAGGACAGAATATCTTAAACTTGGGCCGTCACTTGAGGCTCCTTCCCTCCAGTTGCTACTTGCTGCTCTAGTCTAAAACCTCATGAATTTGCTTCTTGAAAAAAATTAGGTTGTTTTTTTTCAGATCTGCAGAGATCCTGCCATGATTAATTTGCTCTTTACTGCCCCAGACATTTATGTATGCTTTAGTGGTGCATCGCTATACCCTGAGCATTCAAGAAATGGAGATGCATAATGCAATAGCCACCCTGGTGTTGATTTAGGCTGAAATTCCATGGTCAACATAATCTGGACAACCCTACTTTAGCCTGGCTATTTATTCTCCTTATTTTTCCTATGCGAGTTCTAGCACCTGTGTAGATATATGGTTGAAAATTAATCCAACAATTCAATATATAGAGCTGCAGCTTATGATGATATAGGCATGCTGGTGCTAGCATAAGGGAGGGAGCATGAACACGCTGTTCAGACTAGAGAGAGCTCAAACCTGTCAGCAGCAGCCAAGCCTTGCACCAATTTAAAGTGATTGCGGAACTGCAACCTTTTCGCTCCTTTTTTCAACCTGTGATATGCTTCTTACCTATAAAGCTTTATGGATCAGTGAATGAAGTGTAGGGCACCTCTGCAGGTGTGCCTTGTGCTTTGAGGAGACATAAACAATTAACAGAGGAAGCAGAGTCTGCAACAGAAGGGTTGGGTGGCACTGACCTAGAACATCCTGAAATCTGCTCTCACCAGGGCAATTAGCAGCTGATTCAAAGGACAGATAAAGCAGGCAGGAGTTGATAAGGTGCAAGAAATGCCATGGCCACAGTCCTCTTTCTTCAGACCTGGATGCTGCTCCCACTATGGAAAATGGGAACGCTATAGGAGCAAGGGTATTATCTTCTGCTTATGGTATTGAATGTTCACATATGCTTACATGATACTTCGCCAGATAGCTATTTTGGCTGCTGCATCTCCCAGATAAAGTCTGATTTAGTAATTATGTTATACAGTGTTATTAGCTGAACATTTGACTAATTCTAAATAGCACCTCATTTCTCTACATTCTTACACCACCAAGAATTAAAAAGTTTAGGGAGACTGTGGGAAGTGTGAAAAGAACTTTTTCCCTGGAGTATAGGAAAAAACAGGCCAAGTTGTTTCAAGAACTTTAATTGCAGTGAACAGCACATGGCATAACTAGCTATCCATCATTTTGCCTTATGTTTGGCAGAATGTCAAGCATTCAAAGGCCATAGTGTAAAAAGAAGGCAAAATGATTAAAAGAAAGGAGGATGCTGCATATGGTGGTGCCCTCATTGCAATTTGTTGTGGAAGGGGTTAAACATTTTGCTTTGTACTGGTAACATTGCAGTACCATAAGGCCTAAGCTCTATAAAGACAAGTGCTAGACTGTTCAAGACTATTGCATGGATTTTCCTACATCTTTGACTTCAACTTCATTTACATGCATCTCGCTTTCTTTTATCAGTGACAATCACCTCGATATCCTCTATATTACCTCCTTTTCTGAACATCTGATTGACCTCTGTGGAGGAGCTCCTCTCTGAACTCATGCTAGGTGCTCTGCAGGTAGTTAATCTCTCTGGTTTGTCTGAATTCGCATCTTCTGACATGTTTCCAAGGCAGACTATAGCAGCAGGAGTTGAGTGCCAGAGGTATCACTGCAATATTCTTTAGTGGTGACTAATATGGTAGCTGCGTCAAAGCAGGTAAGTTGAAAAATCTTTATTGTAAGAGCAAGTAAACTAACAAGCAGTAAAGACCTAATGAAATGCAGAGAGTGAGACAGCTATTTGTTTGTCTTGGGTTGCTAATGCACCTTCTCACAAACCGTGAAAGGTTTAATCAGAGCATTTCAGGGTTAGTTACTTGTATAGCCACGATCTCCACTCAGCCTGCCCTCGCTGGGTATCATTGGGGCTTTAGGATAACCCAACACTGCAAGTCTGATGGCTGAAGCTTACAGAGGAAGCAAAACTTTCACAATTCTTGTCCTTTCCCCACAAGAGCTCCTGAGGTGAGGAGAGCTGTGCTGAAATGACGGCAGCTCTGCTAACCTCTGTTGGAGCACAAGGGATGCAAATGTGAAGAACCGTCATCCAGAACCAAATCATATTTACTTTGCACGTGTTGACATGTTTTGGAGGCATTCTGTATCAGAGGGGTTTGTGGCTGCAATATGTGCAGAAGTCTAGGTCAAGTTACTCTGTCTACTTGTCCCTAGCAGTCATCCTCATTAGGCTATAAAAGTTATGACCTAGCAAAGAGAGAAGATGGGAGGATGCTTAGTCTAAAGCTATGCTTCAAGCTGTGTGAAAAAAAAAAAAAAAAAGAATTTTTTGGCAGCCTCCTGTGAGCTGAGGGCTGTGCTCAGTTCCCACTGCTACATATACCCTCCTAAAGCCATGGGAAAATGGTTAGCAAAGCTGTTGCAGTGAGTTGGTCTTGCTGGAGCAAAGCAAGAATCAGCTAGAAGTGGCAAGTGGGTGGCAGTGAAAGTCCACCTAGCAGAAGAATGAAAGATGCAGCAATGGGAGAGGTAGCTATCAATGAGGAAAGTAGCACAAGGCACAGCTTAGGGTAGTTAGCTGAGTGGTTAGCTAGACAGTAGCCATGGATAACCATGGCTGCAGAACATGATGCACTGGAGAGCCTCAGAGGTGAACTCAATAAGCAAAGAAATGCAGAAGGTATGAACTGGGAGGGAGTAGGTATATATTTGCCATGTTACCTTTTCCGAGATCATCTATGATCAGGAGAAGTTCTTTGTACTCAATTTCAAGATATTCCTTAATGGGAGAAGACTGACAGAAAAGAGCTTTATAGTGACATGAAAATAAGGCTGGCCATAAGAAAAAAAAAATAATTGTGTGAGGGAATTATCTCACAATGGGAACAGCTTGGTTTCACAGATTGCCTCTATATCTATGTCTCGCTGTCACTGAAGAATAACTGCACAAGCAATGCACTGGGACAAGCTTCCTAAGAAGATCCATGAGCAGGTGTTCAGGTGCCCTCAGCTCCATGAATGGTTCCTGTTGTGCAGGCCAAGCGTTTACCTCACTTGTGAGAGATAAATGGTGAGTACACTGAGCACAGGTTGAACCACGCTGACACTTTACCTCATGAACAACTGGCAGATGGCATTTTTCTAAGAATATGGGAACTGTGCTCAGCAAAAAGAAAGTATACCCAGGTGAGGCATGCCTGGACAGGACAGCTGCAAACACTACTGCTTCTGTTCATACAGCCAGGTTAACGGTCTGGAGAATTAAACCGAAGGCAGAACAAAGAAGTGGTTCCCAAGAATCTGTGTTCATAGAGGGAAGCTAAGTGAGTTGAAGAACTGTGGGCTGGAACGTTTGGGTTCTGCTAATTCATACACAGTACTTCAAATCAGAAGAAGGGTCTAAGCAGAGAAATACTTGAAGCACACCCTGGGCTGTAGGCTGGTTCAGACTGTTAACTAGCAGGATGCCGGGCAAGCTTTTTGCAGATAGGGGGTACAGAGTCAACAAGTAGCCTCCACGTACACTGATATTCGGGCCTGGAAGAGCAAGAGAGCATGACCCAGTTACAGCTGAAGACGCACTCTCTAAAGCTATTAGCTTTCAAACACTATCTTCTAGGGCCACTTCAGAGGGGACTTGCCCAAGCACTACACTCTTATAAGCCTGAGTTGGAGTTATCATTCCTCCTATGCCAAGTACCTTTTAGCTGCTGATGCTGCAAAAGGGTCTCAGTGAAGCTCTCCTCCCCATGTGTCCCTCAAAAATTCCTGTCTGCAAAAGGCCTTTCCTGGGACCAAGGTGTTTCTCCTCCCAGCTATCATCTGAACTGTCATCATATGCTTGCACATAGTGATTTTGTTCAAATAGTGATAGTTAACTAGCCCAGGATGGGTAATGTTGAACAAGCTTCCAAAATGTTCTGCAGCTTGTGCTTGGGTAGCTGCCTCTGATGTGGGAAAGGGTGCTGCCCATGCGGTGGCAAAGGAGCAGGTCTACCATTGGTGCCCAGTGCTTCCTACTAGCCCGCTCAGTGTAATTCGCCATTCTGTGCAAGTTCCTAATTCCTCCTTCCACTTTAGATATTGGATCTACTCACTGAGTTGGGAACCTAGAACTCAGGTGCCTACAAATTTGGCCCATGTCCTATGTTTGATCCTGTCTTGAATCATTACAGTGTATAGGATATTCGCGTCTTTTTCTTTCTTGCTAGTGCTATGGAAATATTTTTTTCAGTGTGGCCATGCATCCAAGCAGTTAATAACGCCCACCAGACTTAGTGTTTTAAAAATTGGCTGCTGGGGCATCTTCAGTCTTGTTTTCTGACTTATACTATTTTCACTGTTCTTTAGAATATTTGGTACCTTGTAGTACTGAATTCTGCACCTAAAATACCATCCACATGTAGCTTTAAAACCACATTCAAATGAAATGATCCAAAAGTTAGCAGTTTTCCATAAGCCTCTGGCTTTTCTGTGCAGAAGAATATACAAAGAACCTTGGCAAATAATTAAACATTCTAATTTGAGATAATCTTTGATTAATGAAGAAGCTGCTTTAGAACGCTCTTCTCTGGCTCTAATAATTGATCTCTAATTGTCCCAGCTAAAGGTTATATATTGCCTTTCCTCAAGACTGTGTCCTCCTAATGCCTCATAACTCGGATCTGGCTATTAGCAATGTTCATTAATTCCTCTTGAAAATGCTGTGAACTTCCCAGATTGAAATAGTGCTTCATAAAACCACATTTAGCTTTGTACTAGTTTTGATTCTCTGGAGAAAACCAAACCAAGAGATGTCACAACTGTGACGTGTAAATTATTCAATCCTAAATTATTTTAGAATTATGTATAAGCTATTAGAGGGTGTTGGGCAGAGGAGATGTAGGAGGATAACTTAATTAAAAATAATGTCAGAAGTGCTTTTTGTTCTCTTACGGTAAGTAAACAGGTGATGGATTTGCAATTAAGTACGTGACGTCTAAGTGGTAAACGCATTTATGCAGAAATTGGATAACTATGGAATTTAGGGCCTGGTAAAAGGTTTGTGATAATAGAAAGACTCCGGTTTGTTTCAGAGGGATCTTACTTGAACCTCTAACAATCTGGGACAGCTAAGCATATTTACTTAATTATTTACCTAACTGAGAGATGATGCTTCTTCATCAGTTGCTACCTCATTTCTGGAATAACCTGTATTTAATCTTATTCTACTTTAGAAAGACCAACCCTTTTAACCTGTTGTTTGATAGGCTACTGAGCTGCCTTTTATTAAGCTTAAAGAAAATTGGCCAAAGTTTTTAGGGTTTGCTACTGGATATTGAATTATCTGCCCCATACGTTGGCGTGTGCCTGGTGTTTGACCACAGCACTACACAGCAAAAGGCTTGTAATTGCCCAACACATTTTCTGCATAGTTTGATATTAAAAAAAATGCATAATGTACTTGTATCATCATAGATTTTTACAAATGCATCCAATTAATACATTTTGAAAATGCTTTTACTTCTTTGCTCCTGAATTTTTCAGCCCAGTTTCATTAAAGCAGAATACTTATTCATGTGCCACTTTCCCCAATTTTGGCTTAATTGTTTCCAGTCTGTACAGCCCGGCTGTCTGGAGATGTTTATTACTGAGTAAATGTATTCTGGAAGGAGAGAGCCTGACTAAATTGCTGTAAAGAAAAATTCTACAATCTGACCTTATCAAGACACGATCCAGAAGGTCCTTATTTTTCATTTTGACTAGGGACTGTTAGCAAGGGAAAAACAATCCAAAGAAGTTAACTAAAGTCTATCACAACATTCATTGGAACTAGGAAAAAAAAAAGGCGCTGTCAAATGTTTATAATCTATTCTGCAGAACTGAAGAAAAAGTGTTACATATTCTGTAATGACACAAAGCTATTTTCTTCTGGCTGCGGAAAATACAATTCTATTCCGCACAGCTGCACTTGGTATTTAGGGAACCTTTTAATCTACTTTTAGTATATGATAACACAGAACGAGAGTACAGCATCAAAGTATTCAATAATATATTTTGAGTGATCTTTAGCGACTCTCCTGAGCGTTTATGGCTTGCTAGAGGGAAGTGCACTTTTCAAAGATCATGTGCGGTCCCTATGGAGACCTGTAACCTTCCTCAGAGCAATTCACCGCAGACTGATAGGTCTGATCACAGCACAAGCGAGGCAGGCAGTTTAAAATGCTCCGGAAATGCCTCCGAGAATACTAATAGGGGCCTCGCGCCTGCTGAGTCACTGCCGGCAACCTCGGGGTCAAGCGAAGGGTTATTTGAGGTTTATAAATACTGGTAGGGAGTCAGATATTGGCAAAGCTTCGTTTAGACTTTGGCCGGTTTGTGGCCTAATCTGCTGCATAATCAGTTTATTAGTGAATCAAAGAAAGATTAAATCTTCAGTTCAGGGATGACTGATCGGTTCAAAAGTGAGGATGAAGAGAAAGGAAAGGAGTGCATGGATATTAAAAGGCCTGCGCCGAAGGACGCAGGAATTCTTCTGGAAAGAATTTAATGCTTACCTGCCATTCTTGGTGAATTTGCTCAGTTTACTAATAAAGGACAAGATGTGCTCTTTGCCGCTGTTCCCGGACAAGACCGGTCCAGCACCTGCGGCTGGGGAAGGGAGGAGGCAGATGGGCTGTGGCTAACACTGACCCCAAGTTTGTCTTTGCAGATTTCTGTAGCGTGATTTAAAAGAGGAACCTGTTGTCGGCTGCCTTGTGCTATTCAGCAGCAGGGTATCTTTCAGGAATTCCAGCTGCGTGGAAATGATCTACTGTCTGAGCTTGTGCTGTTAAACCCCATCTGATAGAAACCTGGAGAATGAGTTTCTTATCGCAAAGTATGGATGAATATACCCCCTTCCTAAGCCACTGCCTCTTTCTTATGTCCTCCCCTGGGTGCTGGGTACCACTTTGCGGGCTGTCACCATCCTCTGTGCACTATTGCCTCCTTTCCTGCAAGGCCATTCAGAATATCAGCATGCGATTTACATCAGGCATCGTCCGATCTTTGCAGTTTCGGCTCTTGAAGGGTCCAGAGCTGCTTGGTGCTCCCGATTAATCAGTCCCGTACTTTGTGTGGCCTTTTTTACGTGATAAAACACACATGTGGCACAGCTCAGCTTGTTATTTTCTGACCTGTCTTTTCTTCCTTCTTTCGCTCCCCGAGTCTTACTCCAGATGGTAACTGCTGCAAGAGCTTAAAAATAAAAATGAAAGTGTGAAGTACATTCACTTTTATGGAGCTGCAAATAGGGGGCAGAGGAGGAGGGAAAACTCGCCGGTATCGTTTGTCTAGCTCAGTTAAATTAATGTCTTCAGCTATTAGTCTGCCTGCGATGGTATGAAGTGCATCATAAAAGACATGGTACACAAATATTTAAAAAAAGGAAAGCTCTTGTATGCTGGGGTGGCTCTTAGGAGGTCTCTAGTTATTAACCCATCAAAGCTGGCCCGTAGCTGATTTCTGACTTCCCCTTTTTCAGAAGCTCTTTGACCACAGGCAGGAAATGTGCTACGAGCAGATGAATGATTTTGCAGTCGTCCTGCCTTGTGGGTGTCCTGATGCACAGCTGGTCATTGGGTGGGTGAGGATCTGCAGATTAAACAGTGGCAGAGGTGGCTGTATCTGTTACACAAACACCTCTACCTGTGTTTGAGGTGACCTTGGGAAAAGGGAACTCGGGAGATCTACCACCAACCCACCCCCAAAGCACGCAGTTACTTTCAAGAAGGTTACGCAAAATATAGCAAGCAGCTGCCATAGGAAAAGTGGATGTTGGGTACCCCATTTTGCTTTCAATCTCTCAAATAATCTCTTTGCTGTTATGCTACTGCTATGCAGGGAACAGCTGAAAAGAAGCTTCATCTTGTCCCAGTGCTCTACAAAAATATATAGGAATTCACAAATGCTGTCTCAAACCCTCCTGTGTGAGAGATCCTGAGGATCTCCCACCGCCTCAAGCCTCCAGAACTGTTTCCTTCTGTTAGATCCTTTTAGGTGCTCAAACATAAAAGAAGTAATTCACTTTTCCAGTGAAAGATCTAGAAGAAATATCTGCTTGATAACAGCTGCCTCCTTCTCTTCAGCTTCTCTTACCACCATGGTTTTAGTGAACTGTTTACCAAGATTGCTGCACGTGCCACTATTTTCATCCTGCTGTCTGACCATGCTTTGAGGATCTCTGATTTGCAAAAACAAAATACTTCTCTTCTATGGTCTTTAACCACAGAATTTCACTGCTCCCTGGAAGGAAAGTCCGTGTAAATCAACCTAAAATGCATACCGAGCACACAGAATATGTAAATAAGAAAAGTGATAGATTCATGTAATTTTTTCTTGTCTTCAAAACCAGAAGCTATGCTTAGCCAAAGCTAAAGAGAGGAATAAAATATGGTAGTTATATGATATACAAAAACTTCAGCTAGATAATCTAATATTTCATTATTAGCTCAGAACTTATAAAAAGCCATACTGAGGCTGATGATTAGGCTTTTCAATCAGTAAAATATGCAACCTATATTTGACCAGAGGAGGGAAAAAAAAAGGGTCCTATTGCGTGCAAAACATTAAACTAAAAAATAGTGATAAGCCATTCCTTATAGCAAGAGGTTTTTAAAATATATGTGTAGGTGTGTTCCTTCTGGAAGTGTGGATGGAGGACATCAGAAAGCCAATAGTCTTTTATTAGTAGCAGCTAACTTTACGAGACACATGGAAGTTTCATCTATACAAAAATGTTCTATTGCTGTCACAGATACCATGGAGTTATCAGAAACTACATCTAAGAGCCAGGGGGGCTTACTGTTCTTGTTTTTCCTTACCTGGAAATCATTAGACCCACAGTCCCCTACTGTCCCACTCTTGGTATTTCTAGTGGTAGTGGAGTGCTGGAATATTTGTCTCTAAATGTTATTGCAGAAAAGGAAATATTTTCTTATTTATATTCATTTTTTCATAAATAGTACACTTTAAAAATAGATCTTAAAGGACAAATACTGTGTTTAAAGAGTCAGAAAGAAATGAAAATGATCACTGATATAGAGCATGAAGAAAAGATTAGGAAAAGGTCACATAATGGGGGAAAATACATTTGTATCTAAGGAGGTGTGTCTAGGAGTCCAACTAAAAAGAAAATATGGGAAGAGCGCATCAGACAAGCAAGAAGATTTTAGAAGCTCACTTTGGCCACCCAAAAGGCAACAAATAATTTAAAAAGAGCTACTGCTCCCTGCTCTGTAAACCAAAACCTGGATCATAACTGTAGGGAGAAAGGAGGCAGTTTTATATAGGGAAAAGAGACTGAGAGACTGGGACCGCTTTTTCAGTCTGAACCAGACCCGACATTAGTAGCAGATAACCAGAGGGACACAAACAGGCAAAACATGTGTCTGCACTCCTGACCCCTTCGAGGAGGAGCACGGAGCTCTTTAAGGTCTGGAAGGGAGGAGGAAGAGATAAGTGAGTGCAGGTGTACGGCATCCTGACCTACTGGGATTTAAACGTGCCTTGAGGAGGAAGGCAGGCTTTTCAGGCAAAGCAGAAGGTTTAGGGGATGGGGGAAAGAAAGCAAGTGAAAGGAATAACAAGGTGAGACTAGCAAGCTCAGTGGAGAGGAGACTGAAGGTTTTATGCTGTTGGTTGCCAGGTCTTATTCTGAGGCCTGAGGTAAAGCACATCATGCTGCTGTCACTGGGTGAAACATACAGGTTGCATGCTTTGAAAATAGTTGTGGGGCTTGCCTCATCACTATGGACAGTTTTTGTTTTTCCAAGCAGCTGTGCACAGACCCAAGCTCTGTGCCACAGGTGTGGTTGTGTGCTGTTTGGACACATCCCTGCGTTACCCTTTCTTTTCTTGGGGTAGAAACTGCAATGTTTTCCTGCTTTCTAGGCCATCTTGTCCTTGCCTTATGGTTAAAGAGAATCCTTCATGTTTTGCTAGATTGCTTTACCCTCTTGACAGTGGGAACACTTGGGGACAGTAGTATCAAAGCAAGGCTTGCTGACCTGATGAGCTGCGTGTCCTTGCAGCCCATCTAGCAGGGGGTAGATGTGCTACAGGGCATGCTTGGTTATTTATTTTTATTGTGTGTTTGGAGAAGGAAGTATGTGTTTTACTAGGGTAGCAAACAAATTCAATGTGAGGTTTTATTGATGTTCCTCTGGTACAAGTCATATGGTATCCCCCTGTAAGGGAACACAGTTGCCTTTACTGGGGCTTGAATGTGCTCTGGTGAGCCTGGGGCAGTGGTGACAAATGGTAGGAGGCGACAGCACACACTTGAGAAGAGATGAAACTGTGTCATAGCACGCGCGTGGCCTGGTCTTGCGGTACTCGCTTTAGTGCTGTTAAGCACCTCAGGCTGATTTTGAAAAGCTGCTTGTATGAGAAATGTGCTTTCCTTTATGGCCTCTTAATTCTCTCTCCCCCATGCATTCCTCATACAACCCTGAGCTACCTAGGCATGCTGAGCTCTTCTTCCCACAAAGCTGCAAGCCTTTATTTATTACCTTATTTATATTTTTATTATTTATTTACGTATTCTATTCCTTTGCTGAATTGTTGACTGTCATTGCTTTCCCTGTGCTCTCCTGGCTGCTCCTACAAGAGGGTCGAAAACCCCTGGTGGGGTTTCTGCCTTCTCCTTGGGCTGTCCTGCTCGAGTTGGCTTTGTCATGGTTGGTGATGCCTCCCTCCTGCCCTCTGCTTGCTTAGCAGCATCACGGGGCGGGGGGGAAAGACCATCAGGTTAGTACTGCAGCCAGAAAAATCACCTGTGAGAGACAGTGGCTCATTTTAAGCCTTGGCCTCAAGGGCAAAGGTTTTGTCTTTGTTTCTGTTTCATCCCATCCAAAGAGGAGAGAAGAATAGCTGGGAAGAAGGGGTCAAAATTCCTACTGTCACAAAAAGGCATTAAAAAGATGGTCTGCCTTTGCCAACACAGCTGCTTTTCTGCTGCCATTGACAATCCAGGACAAAACTCAAGATGCTTTTGGAAAAGAAAATGCAGTGGGAAAATCTACAGTTTAGTATTTTTGTGTTTTTCCTTCCAAGAGCACACTGAAATGTGACATTGTGTTTCGGTTTGATTTAATGTGAGCAGAGAACCAAAGAAGAAAGTACCTGTTTTGGGCAAGTTTGATGTTGGATCTTTCTTGCCTTAGTGGCTGAAGTGCCTCAGCAATTCCTTCTTGGTCTGAAATCCTGGTGGCTCTATGTCTCTCGAGCAGTCACCCAGGTTTCCCATGGGGAACAAGAAAGTGAACAAGACAGTGGAAATCAAAAAAAAGTCATTTTGCAGCACAAAACAAGGTATGAGTACTACATGAACTGGGGAATAGACACTAATATTGACTTAAAGCAAAATTCATTGCTCTTACTCCTGAAATGACGAAAGCGATGAAAATGAAATGTTTCAGTTGTGGATTTCTATTTTTAGTAAGTGTCAAAATATTTGACAATCTTGATTTTAAACAAGCATTAATGTGGGATTCTTTGCATGCAGAGACCCGGGCTGGGAACATGGGCTAACAATTTAATTTAGGGTTGCAACTTGGAACTCTTTGCCCATTCATCTCCCCTTGCTGTAGTGTGTTTTTTTTTTTTTTTCCC
The DNA here is from genome assembly GCF_040807025.1 of Struthio camelus. Taxonomy (NCBI): domain Eukaryota; kingdom Metazoa; phylum Chordata; class Aves; order Struthioniformes; family Struthionidae; genus Struthio; species Struthio camelus. The sequence continues at coordinate 13,034 of NW_027182763.1, read as the reverse complement.
TGATGCTTTGTAGGCTGAATAGAGACAAAATGAAATTACTGTTATTGCTTTCAGACGACTATATGCTGCGTGTGTAGGAATGGGCCTAGCTTGGAGGCGCATGCAGGGGATGGAGCAGACAAAAGACCGCATGGGTGGTATGAGATGATGTTTATGGGAGAGTGAAGGAGGGAGTATGAACTCTATTCTTTAATTCTTCTCTTTCCCACCTTGCTAAATCCATGCTTCATGCAAATTCCAGCTGCTCCATCTGCTATGCGGTTTACTGTTGTTGCTAACATTGACATTAGGTGTTCTGTTGTTATTGATCCATTTCTTCACTTTTCTCTTTTATTCCCTCTGATTTAACTTGCCTTGTTGCTGTGTCTAATTCTTATCCCCTTGTTAACCAATTAGAGATATTTATCTTGGGGCACTTACTAGGTTGCTGCTGACCATGAGAGCTCTGCAGAGCTGGCTCTGCTGTGTCTATTGATGTTTCTACCTGTTTCCCTTCATGCCGAGGCTAAATAGTTTGGTTCAAAACCACTTTCACCGCAATTGACTGCGCTCCCATTCCAGCACCTCTGTAGGAGAAAGACGCATTCTTAATTTAAGCAGAGCATTTAATTAGTCTAGGATGACAAAGAAAAAAAATAAATAGGGCTTTTGGTTAACAAGGGTCACGTGTTGAGTCACTGTTTGGGTCAGAGTCTGCAAGAGCAGACACGTGACTGTCGTTATTTCTTAACGCTACGCTGAGTGTTTGCACACAAGAATTTCCTCGTTCTCTGGAGCCGCTGGCAACTGCAGGGTAACGTGGTTTTGCTGCGGAGGGGAAAGATGAGTTTTATATGTAAAATGACTTTTAACACTGAATCCCTTCTTGACGCTAAGGTCCACATGTGCCTAAATTGCTCTAAGTAACGGAGTTTATTACAGTTCTGCTCTGTCATGTTGCCCCGCTGCAGCTGTGCCGCTCTGCTGCGTAACTCACTCAATTACACAGTTGTGTTTGATGCTGGGTGTCTGTTGTGTTGGGTAGGCTGTGAACAGGGAGAGTTTTTTCTCTCCCTACACTACCGTAATTTAAACAAATTCACTGAAGTGTATTTAACCTGAAGTAAATTTTGTGTGTGCTGCTCTTGGGGGGGGGGGGGGGTTTATTTTTTTTTAAGTTCCTTCTGCAAAATGGTTTTCACAAAAGCAATTTTACTCGCTTAAAGATTGGTAGGAGAATCAGCCTTTATGCTGTGTGCAACTCTGCAGGTTTTCTATGTTTGTTTCTAAAATCGTGTCAGCCCGCCAGCACTATTGGTGCTTTCAGTGGGTGTATTTTCACAGCCTAGATCTATACTGTGAACGTGCATTTCCAGGTTTGCATGCACCCCCCTCCCGTTCTCCGGAGAGCTCATTTGAACAGGCACCTGAAAATGTCAAAGGTCTGTGGGCTGAGCCGTGTTTAGCAACCTGGTAAAGAGCTATTGGAAGGCAGAAAGTGCAGGACATGTTATTTTCATGATAAACACTTTTTTCTTCCCCTGAAGATATTGATACAGCTTTTGAGCAGAGAGTCATTGTATGCCTGTGTCAGCACTGTGTTGGGTAGAAGGACTGTGAGTAAAAATCTTAGATTATTTAAGGAAAATGTTTAAAAGGGGATGAGGGGTCTTTACTGCCTTTTTTTTCTTTAAATAAAGGCATCATGATACAATTTTAGGTAGAGATCAGCTCTATAAAAACATCATAAGTGTATCTAAAAATAGTTCAGATTATCATTCTTATAATTAAACCTAATGGACCTTTCTGTGTAGGTTTGATAAGATGGCTTGTTAATATTCACACACTTTTTCCTATTTAGTCAGTAAATTATGCATAAAGGACAAAACAGGAATAGTTGCCCAGACATCAGTGTCACTTGCATCTGACTTTCTCATCAGTCGTCTTTCGTAGTTTTAAAACGAGGGGCGAAGTAGTTGCATTGGTATTTGTGCTGATAAAATGTGTAATAACGACCATTTTCCAGCCTGGTCATGTGTGCCCTTTTTGAAAATGGGAGGTTGCCCATGGTTGTTGGGGAGCTCTTAGCATCACATCGGTGCAGGTGCCGGGAGGTGGGGAGTGCAGGGGGGAGCGAAACGGGGACCGGGTGAGAGGGGAGCGGGAGCGGGCTCGTGGCTGGGAGCAGCCAGGTGAGGGGAGTAGTAGCAGAAAAGTGATGTGCTGGGGAGACGAACAAACCTGGGAGAGGGAATGCGGTGAAGATGTTGCCAAGGGTAAAGGAAGCATCGAATAAAATGTTGACTTTGCGCCATCTGTAAAGGCAAACAGCGTCAGGAAATTTCAGGGAAAGGAAGAAAACAACTGAATGCTTTTTTAAATTTTTATTCTTCCTCTTCAGAGGAGGAAGGGGGGCCAGGTGTTTCTCTTAACATGTTGATTACTTTTACTCTGAGCTGTATGGAAAAAATCCTGATAAGAAACCATGTTTATCAGGGTAGGAAGAACATTTGGCATTGATGGTCTGAATTTTAATTTGGAGAGGATACAGAATATGCTTAGCAGTTAAATGAAGATAATGGGCGAAATAAAGTTGTTTTGATCTCATACAGATGTATTTCTCTCCATGTAGAAAGTAACAAATAACTCATAAATTATTGTGAAATAATTGCATGGGACTCCATTCTGTAGCAACTGGAGAATGCCATGATGTCAGCTATAAAGATTAAAAAAAAAATCTGTTTTTTCATCTGTATGAAGCCTAATTCCCATTCTAAGGACAAAAGTACTTTCTTATTCTGACCTCAGAAATGGATCTCTGGGATTTCATTCCTCAATAGGATTTTGATTGATTTTATTTTAGTAGCTTTATCTTATTTCATAATGTTTGTATTAAATCAGATACCTCTGAGCACTTAATCATTTTTAGCTTCTAGATCTTTATATTTAATATTTGCTGTCAAAATGCAATATAAATAAGAATCATAATAAAGGAAAGTCATTGATCAGATGGAGAAAAACACAGCAGCGACAAGCAACCAAAAGCCTGATCCAGAAATCTGTGTGTAATAAAGACACTTAGTGACTTCAGTGGGTTTTGGGTCAGGCCTCAAATGGAAAAAAAACCATCTGTGCTTGCCAGACAGGTCAGCTGATGACCTGGAATATGATAGTCATTAATCCAGTATAATAACTGTGTCCTTACTGAAAAATGGGGAGTAGTAAGTCAAGTGGCAGGATGCTGCACTGTGCTCATATGATGTAAAGTGAAGAACTTACAGCCCAAACGAGAGGGATCTAGTGTGTGCCAAAGCAGCCTTCAAGCACCTTCTGGTCATAAATTGCGAGGATGTTAGCTGGCATTGCCTGTGCTGGCCTCTGGGGCTAACTGGTGAAGCTGTAGGAGACTCTTGAACCTTCCTTAAAGGCTACAGCCTTTAAAGGCCATGGGGGATGACAATGTTGATGCAGTAGAGCCTGTGCAGTAGGGACTGGACGCCTGGGGCGGAGTGTGGAGCCCAAGGGAAGCAGATGACTGGGGAGATCTGATTTCCAATCCTCTCTCTGAAGATTGTTTCCATAGTTTATATTAAATAGCCATTAGATAAAATACAGGAACAGAAGACGTAGCATGCTTTCTAATGCCTTATTGGACTGGGCCTTCTGTGGTAGTGTTGTAAATCAGAGGAGGAAGCATATGGAAATGAGAGGTAATTGTAATTTGCAAGTTCTGATTCCAAGATTGCTTGGAAATAAGCTCTGACTTTTACTGGTTAAGTCCATGGATGTGTAATTTGTATTGTGTATTTGTAAAATGCGTAAGAAGGTGTAATTTGAAGAAGTGAAACCTGTGTTACCTTACGGTGACTTTAGAATATTGTTGATGTGCTCAGTGTCTGTGGACCTCACTTTTCTAGAAGTTTCACAACATTTATTGGAGGAAATAGAGATCTCTAAGCCATCTTCCTTGGTGATTGTCAAATGGGTCCAGAAGATTAATGCTCTTCTGACTGACATAAGAGTGGTGCAGATGTTACCACTGCCCCAGAACAGGAGCTGACAGCCTTTTCCCAGGGAATAGGCAGCTTTGTTATAGCGGCAGCAAGGCTCATCAGAGGTGGCAGCCTCCCAGGAGGTGATCGGGTGGACATTCTGATTCCTCTTGGCTGAGCTGGTTCTGCAGTGTAACCCTGCTTGTCTAATTGTAGCCACCTACCTCCTAGAAACCTTGAAAAAACAGTCTGAGACCAAAGATATTCAAATATCTACTTTTTTTCCTCCTGCTGCTTTTTTGAAGAGGTGATGAGGATGAATGAGTTGGGATGGTTGATTCAGTGACAATGAGGAGGTGTGAAAAACCCACCTGGAACCAGCAATGAAGCAGGACATCTGCAAGAAGGGGAACATAAACTAAATGTTAGCAGATTGGACCAGGTAGTAATTAGCATCATGCTGGCCATTTGGCTCAAGAATATAGAAGTTTGTGTTAATTAGCACTGATAAGGATGTGGTATTTAGGGGTTTATATTTAAGCATTGACTGTTGTCCTCCCTGTATATGTAAATGAGGCTTTTGTTTGTGCCAACCTCTAGCAACTGGCAATGTCTGGGGATGGTGGGAGGGGGGAAGCAATCTATGCTTATGTAGCAATCTATGCTTATGGACCCATTTGCTTTTATTTCTTGTTATTACGGATTTAATCTTTAAAAATATCTATAACTTGGAACACAACAGCATGTTGACTGTTGGAACCCCTTTTCTACACCAATCTAATATTGGTTAAGTGGCAGTGAATGTGTTCTTCAGCTGACTATAGCCCATATAATCAGCTGTTCTCACCACAGCTTGTTTCAGGATAATTATCTGTAGTAAGCTATTGGTTTTAAGAAAGTCTACTGAGAGGTGGTTTTCCCTCTCAGAGAAGAGGGAAATGTTATATTCTCTTGTGGCTGTAGGCTTCATGTTGTTACACTCATCTCTTATTTCTGTCTATCCCCTTATGGTTCTATTTCTCTTAGAAGTATTTTATCTCAAGTTATATGAACAGGATAGTCAATTCAGTGCAGCGCCACATTTTTAGATGTCGAATTAGCTCTATTCCTTGCTAGCTGAATGAATTTAATGGAACCACATGGGGAAGAAGAAGAAGAAATACCTGGGATTCATTTGCACCAAAATGCTTTGGGATGTTAAAAAGGTACAGAATATTGTATAGTCTTATTCCTGAATTAGGGAAAGCATCAAGCCTTCCAGCTGCTGTCTACAACAGTATGCAGCAAGGGAGCATTGCAAAGTTTTGTCCTAAAGTACAGAGTCTAAGCTGTAAGTATTCTTTGCCAATAGATCTGTAAAGCCAACTGCAGCAATGCTATTTTGAACACAATGGTGTCTCCGAACATTACAGCTATCTAACTGTTTCTCTTATAAAGATCATGAGCTTGTAGATTTTGCAGTTGCAGTTTTGGATGTTCTCTAGAAAATATGGTCTGTCACGTCTGCAGCTTGACTTGTGCTTCTCCCCTTTCCCAGGACAAATGGAGCTAAAAAACCCAGGATATTTGGTATATGGTGTAGCTGGAACGAAATATTTCAAGGTCCTGATCTGGAAAGCGGGGTGGGCTCTGTCTGCCATCTGTACCCTCCCTGCCCTGCCCCTTGTACACAAGCACGGATATACCCAAACACTCTCTCCTATTTAATAAAGAAAGAAAAGTCCAGAGAGTCTGACCATTGCACAGCCTGGGAAAACGACTTCAGCGAGGCTGTGCACCTGCTCTTCTTTGGAGCACAGATCGCAGGAACAATAATGTTGCCTTTAGCTTTGAGGTCCCAAAATTGTGAAGGACACTTGAGCATCCATAACTGCTATCAGTTTGGTGGTGAAATTCAGGAGCTGCTGATATAGCTTGAAAAGGGAACAGCACTGTGTCTATGGGGCAAAAAATCTACCTTTGGGGGTTACAGCGATATGTTGCCTTGGAAATACTTGAATGAATTAGTTTTACCACTTGATTCAAATACTTCAATTTTTAAGAGCTTTAAATTAAATAAGTTTGTCTTGAATAATACAGCTTTAGTAACTGCTTATCAGCCACCAGTGAATATGCATGCAGTAGAAATTAAACTGTGACCTTTCTCATTTCAAGGTGAAATTGAATGACCTGAATATGGATCCATCTTCTCCTGTGTTACCAGCAACCGTTTTGGAGCAAACGGCCTCGCAGCTCAGGTGCAGTCCAACTGATGAGAAACTCGCTCTTCACTTAGATGAAGAAGATGAGTTAAAGCATCTTCGCGAATGTTTCTACATCCCAAAAGTCAAGGATCTGCCTCCAAGTGAGGATTATAATTAGGGGGGGTGGGGGAGAGAAGGGGAGGGGGGTCCTGTCTTCTGCATATGCTTATCACAAATCTTTGGAAATCACTGTCACTTATGAGATAATTGAGCAATTGCAGTCGTATCGGAGCACAGCATGTCCCTGGTGTTGCTAAATCAATCCATCAACTTATTCGAGTACCAAAAGCTTTATGCTCTCATTCCCATCCTGAATAAAATGTGAGGATGCAGTACTTTATGTGGTGCTTATGCTGTCAGTCAGCTGCTTTGAACAATATAGTGACTGATTGAAAATTATAGGCAAAAGTGTTTCTATCTAATGGTTCGAAACTGCAATGTCGCTACGAACTTAATTTGGAGCAGTTACTTCTTCAGTGTAATACAGTTTGGTATTATCTATCTAGTTACAATTATTTTAGTTAATGAAAGAGATAGCAGATATATTATATTAACATTTATGTCTTATTGCTAGTAGCAGAGATTACTTTCTTCTTGAGGCCTAATGTAGGACTATGCCTTGGAACAAATAATTGATCTGAGCAAATAATTCAAAATGAAACTGTTATTTGAAGATTTCCCCCCCCCCCACTTTTCTCATGAATTTGCCTATGAATAGATAACCACACATGGCTTAAATGTAGCTATGCACAAATGATTCTCCAAGTTCTCTGCCTCATTCTCAGTCCATAGCTTGCTTGTTTGGTTTTTTCTTTTTTCTTTTTTTTTGGGGGGGGGGGGGGGAAGAGCCTGTGACCTGTGTTCTGGTTTTGTTGAAGAACTTTCTTCACTCCAGTGCGTATGGAGCAGGCCCCAAACCTGGGGCCATGCTGAAGGCCCTTATCCTGGCATGCTGGAAGCTGAAGGAATGTCATACTATTTCCTTAGGTAGTAAACTTGTGAGGAGTAATCAGTTTCCAGCTTTCTCTCCTTATCAGGAAATATCTATTAAAAATTAATAAGGGGGAAAAATAATATCAGCTTCTCTTTGATAGAACTTTCTGCAAAATGTTTTCATCTTCCAATAGGTATAGAAATAACTTTCTGCCCATTTTTTGAAAAGGGTAATACTGGTGGTACATCAGGAACTGCAGGTGTAGTGTCTGAATTGTTTGATAAAGATTCATGACAGAGCAGTGACTATCATCTGAAATCCTGGATGTTTTTGAAAGTATTTTTACCTTGGCTATCTTCCTCCCAAGCAGTGACGAATGTTGGTAGCATAGTCTACTTATGTATGTAGGACACCAACGTGATAAATCTTGATTCTCTATGTATGGATGATGTTGGTTCACTCTTCCTCTCGTTCACATCCTTAAGTGTTGCTGTTTGTATTATTTGGAACAGGACTGGACACATTGAGGATACTTAATCTAAGTACTTCCCCCATGTAGAGGACGTGACTTTTCCTGGTGGCTTCAGGTGGCTTTTCTGATGTCCCTCTGTTCATTTGGGTGTGCAAGTCCTGCTGCTGGCGTGGGGTTGCTCAGCTGTCTCCAGTGCCAAGGGCCAGCACCACACTGGTGGGTGCTGGGTGATAGGTGATGGGTAGCTCACGCTGGCCTCTGTGCTGCCACGGTTATTCTAGCTACTCCATTAAGATCCAGCTCAAGCAGGGTGTTGGCCCTGCAGCCCATCTTTGAAAGCAGCATATCACTGCATGTGTGTGTATGCCTGCATTTTTCCTGGTTTTGATACTCTTGTGACCATATCCATTGCTTTCTTTCCAACCTCTATTATATTTTTGTTCTTCAGTTACCATAATATTCAGACCCAAAGGCTATGCATGTGTGTTGTTTTCAGTAACTATAGTATTTAGACTATTAAATATTTAGAATATTTAGAAGGATGTGGATATATATGTTTTAGTGAAGATAAGCTACCTACATAATAGTACAGGTTGAACAGTGTAGAGAAACCATCACTCTTGTGCTCCCAAATTGAGAAGTTTTTCTTTGTTTCCTCTTCTTTTTCCCCTGCCTTTCTTTTCCTTGCTTCAACTGTCATCAGAAACAGCTTCCCTGCTGCAAAACAGCAGGGGGTAAATATATATATATATATACTTACATTGTGTATACCATAGAGACTGATCTCCCATGACATTTATCTTAGCCCAGGAGCGGATCCTAGATAACGTGTTTCTGAAGATAAATGTCATTAGAGATTAGCCATCAAATATTCTTTATATATTTACATAAAACACTACAATGCCTTTTTAAAATGTAGCCTTACATGAAGCAGATGAAAATACCTGTAGGAGACAAGTATAAGATTATGTACATAAAAAATAAAAACCCATAATAGTTAAATTTGGCTATCAACCTAGACTGTAACAGCTGTTTGCAAAGTTTATTTGTTGCATCAATCAAGTGAAACCCTTGAGCAGACTAATTCCGTGGCAAATCCTTCTGCGATGCCGTGGGCAAGCTTGAGAGATGAGGCTCAGGTGAGCAAGGGGGAAGGATGACAGTAGAAGATTTTCAGAAATGTTCACATTTCCTCGCTCTCCTCGGTGCTGCCAATGAAGTGCTGTTAATGCTACTGCTTTTGTAGGGGGGTGGAGGGGAGGGAATGAGGGAGGTGGAGTGGTGGCTTGTAGCTGGCAGTCAGGCTCCAAATCACCAAACTGGCTAAGGCTATTGCTTGTGTGTGTGTGCGCTGTGTGTAGTTTTTTCTCCTCCTCCCCTCTTCCCCCGCCCCAATCCTGTAAAACATTACAGCATTATTTTCTTTAGAATAAAAAGATGTCCCAGGGTGAAAGTGTTGAACTGTATTTCCCTGCAGAAATGGTTAAAGTTCACGTCAGTCTAAGAAATCTGGCTCTTTGTTTGAAGGGCTTTGGGGTGGGGGCGTAGGGAGGTGGGAAAGACAGGATCTTGTAACCTTCGACAAGTAGCAGGACTTGGGTAATATATAAGCAGATGCAGGCCCTCCTTTCTGGTCAATAAAGACACACTATCTTTCCCTTTTGTTTGCATTGAATATTTTTGGAAAAAACATGTTCTTTTTGGAGATTTAAGAGGCCTGGAAGCACATCTCCAAGTGTAATGTAGAGCAATGGGTATACTTAGTATGCAAAATAATATAGGTCATTAGATCTGACCAGGTGTGAAAACCATTTATCTAATTAATGTAAATTATTGTTCACGCATTTTTGTTTAGGCTGCTCTAAGGACACATTTCAATAATAAACTTTTGTTACTGTTCTGCACCAGCCCGTATTTTACCAGCTGTGCTTATTTCCTACTGGTTGTGAACATCTCAATATGTTACTCTAGCTCCTCCAGCAATAGAAGGGCCAGTACTATGAGGAATGAGGACAGAGTAAGTTGCAGATAGATAACTGGTAGTCTAAGAATACTAATGCCAGACTGTAAAGAGTATAACAAAGAGAGGAAATGTTAGAGCATAAACGTGTTGGTCTGGGCAGACTGTGAAATGATGAAGATGGTACTAAAAAAGTGTCGTTTGAGTAGCAACAGTGGTCTAAAATGAGTCTTTTAGTAATGTCAGAGAGGGGGAAATAAACATCATTTTGTGGAAAAAGAGTACAGCCCAATACAGAGCTGATAACATGACAAAAAAAATATATATCCAAAGTAATAGATATAAAAGTAGAAAAATACCTTTTGTCAAAAAGGCATTGCTGGCTTTCTGCAACGGTGACCCAATAGGCACTTTTATTTAGAGAGGACAGTGGCAAAGAAAAAGCTAATTTGCTTATAATTAATTACCTGTTTTAATACTTGATTGGAATTTAAAGAGTATTAGTGAGATTTACAGCTCTGAATTCCTGAGCAAAGATCTTTCTCTGTATTCCCAGTGATACTATTGTTGTCTTTTTTGATAGCAAAAGAATTGTTAGTAGAACCCATTTAGGAGCAGGGATAATATACTTTTCTGTTTTCATTCATATTAGAATACAGATGAAAAACAGACATACTGTCTGTAAAACAGATTAGACTGAAATTGCTCTCTGACTTATGCTTTCTAAAAGCTTCTAAAGCTTTAATTAAGAAATTACCTAAGTTGTCTATACTTCTGAAAAATGTGTTTCTGGTGAAGTTTAATGAAGTTAGTAATTGTTAGTGTAAAAGGTAGTAAGAGACCTTTTCCAGGCATCTAATCTATTTTTCTACAGTCCTAACAAACTCTCTCAGAAGAAAATGCAATCTTACAATTTGTTTCTAGCGTGTATCTTAAGGTATTCATTTGCTCTTTCTGTTGGGGCATATCAACAATGTTTACTAAAAATACATATCAACTCTTTGGGTACTTTAAGTGCAGTATAGATGAATGCAAATTGTTTAGCACTTCTGGAAGGTCACAATCATTTGTCCTTTCAAGAATCTCTAACATGAGAAATAATAGAAAAAGGCAATATTTGGATTGATAGATGATGACATAGGGTAATTAAATTGTTCAGAACCTCACTAGAGCTATTATTTATAAGTTTCCAGGGCCTTGCTTTTCTCCTAATCGTTGAAAGGATTTGTCAACATAGATTTCCCCCTCCTTGTCATAGATGATGATGTGACGTGCAGCCCACAATATATGCTGACAAGACAAGAACTTTTGACTTTCTTAAAATATTCTGTGCAATGCTTACCTTTTTTTCTAAACAGTGATTTAATGAGGCAGGTAGGACTTGGAAGAAAGACACAGATTTTCCTGGTCTTAACTTTTATTAAATGTATGACTCCAGTAGTTTCATGACTTGGAATATGAATATATTGACGATGGAAGAAAAGTGGATAGCCTTGTCTGGAATATGCTTCCCCTTCACTTGTTTTGGGGGCAAAACTGGTGGCTGCTCCCATATAGCTCCAGGGTTTAATGCTGTCTGAAGTCACTTCAGCTCCAAAACAGACATAGGTGGACTTGGCCACAGATTGCAGAAGGGCTGGGCAATAACCACTTGCAAATTACCCTACTGTCTTCATCCTTAGACCCTTGATCAGGGTCACTTGTATGGTGTCCCAGGAGGGAGGTGAGGATATTGCACCTCCTGAGTCTCCCTTCTCATGATGTTAGTGCTCATGGACAACTACTTCCCCCAGCTCTCCTGCATGCATTCACATGTATGTGTTTTCTGTGGTTTTCCTCTGCAGCTGATCTGAGCCTGGTGAATGGCGACGAGAGCTGTGTATACTTTGCTGGGAATTCTCTTGGGCTCGAGCCTAAAAAAGTTAAAACTTACTTGGATGAAGAGCTGGACATGTGGGCTAGAACGTGAGTACATTTCAGGATGTGCAAAATGTTAACCACCTGTGCTCCAGATGAGCACTTCATCTTATTTTGGGGTCTGCTTTGGAAGTATTTTAATAGAATAAAGTGTTAAACCCACTCCAAGGCAGGAGTAATAAGTGTGGTGTTTCCCCAGCACTATCTAAACCTCCTTTAGAGCTGTGAGCAGTAAGGCAGGCAAAGAGAAACTCTTGGCTGGGCTTTGCACTGTGCTTAGCTGTGTTTATACACAAGAGATAAACTCATTTAGTTACTGCTGCTTGCCAATGGCCATGATTCAATTTCAGTCTCTGTGATTTTCTAATTAGTATTTTTAACTGCTTGTGATTCATCCCTGCAGTCCTTATAGCAGGTAAGCTCTTTTCTAAAAGGCATTGCGGACAAGTGGTGCTGCTGCCAGCACTGGCAGCTTTTTGGCTTATCTTAAAGCAGGTCCATGCCTGACGGGCTCATTTGATTTGGAAAGAAACATTCCTGTCTTCTCAGGAACATCTCAGGGATCTGAGCAGGGACTGCAACAAGCTCTGCTGAAAGGAGCTGATGTAAAAGAGCCAGGACAACTAGAGGGACATGCTTTAGCGCTGCGGAAAAGGGGAATTTTATCACTCTTGAGTCTCCCTTGCAACTGAGTTGTGACAGCAGGCTTGGGCTCATAGAAAGTGAGGTTATACTGGAGAGAGGGGAAACTTTATATATACACATAATAAACGCTATCTTATGATGTTTAAATATTACTCTGTGCATGTTTTGTCAAGGTGTCTAGCACCTACCTGAGCAGCTGGAGCAGGGAGGAGTAAGAAGAGAAATAGGTAAAAATCAGGTAGCTGAAGGCAGGAAAGGAAAAGAACATCCAGATGAATGAGTGATCTGGGAAAGAGATAAACAGTTTTACTGGGTATGGGATCTGAGTGGAACAGATGTGATTTTTATGGTGAGCGAGCAGAGGAAATACAGGGAGGTAGATGATAAGCTAATTCTGCTAAATGGGAAACCCTGGTAGAAACCCTGTAGATGGAGGTTTCACCAATGCAAATGTGAAAATCCAGGAGCTGCTGTTTTAGTCATCGATATTTGAATGCTGCAGGTTAATAAAAATAGTTTACCATCTCTTATTTATTACTTACCTTCTTGTAAGTGAGAAGGGAGTTGGGAATGCATGAGAACGAATTTGAACTTTGGAAGTGCTCTTTCCTCCTGGTTATTCATTCAGCACAGCACTGCAGTTTCTGCAGTCATTTGAAAAAATTGCAACCCTGTCCCTTTCTGTATGATTATCGCACTTTATCAGGGAAACAGCTGAGTTCTTTCAAAAGGTAAAAGCCAGATAGCACTCTAATCTGCTAGAGTGATGCGCAGGGAGTGCAAACGTATTTCAGCTCCGTCACTGCACCTTTTTATTGGTTCACTTCCACTCTTATGTCTGCCTCTGCTACAATGAAGGGTTTTTAATTTTTAACTCAATGTTTACAAAAAT